>NC_079449.1:2798059-2888059 GCF_903798145.1 Danio aesculapii | reverse complement strand
TAGTGTGTCTCTAAATGAATGTGTGTGCGTGCGTGCGTGCATTAGTGTGTCTCTGAGTGAATGTGTGTGTGTGTGTGTGTCTCTGAGTGTAATGTGTGTGCATGTGATTGTGTGTGTGTTAGTGTGTTTCTGAGTGAATTTGTGTGTGTGTGTGTGTGTGTGTGTGTGTGTGTGTGTGTGTGTGTGTGTGTGTGTGTGTGTGTGTGTGTATTATTGCAGTTTGCTTAATGAGAGTGCCATTAAACAGAACGCTGACACATTAATGTTTTAGATTCAATTAGTCTTGACGTTTATTTAATGTTGTCTGGTCAATCTTCGCTTGTTGTTGTGTTTGAATCATCTGTCTCTAATATTAATGTGGGATTTCCATACGCTTCTATATCTGCTCAATTGTTTTCCACATGATTACATTAATATGTGCACATTAAACAGTGTTGCAGTCAGATATCTTCATTCATTCATTCATTTTCCTTCGGCTTAGTCCCTTTATTAATCAGGGGTCGCCACAGCAGAATGAACCGCCAACTATCCCAGCATATGTTTTACACAGCTGATGCCCTTCCAGCTGCAACCCAGTACTGGGAAACACCCACACACACGCGCACACACACTCCTCCACTACCGCCAATTCAGTTCATCAATTCCCCTATAGCGCATGTGTTTGGACTGTGGGGGAAACCAGAGCACCCAGAGGAAACCCACGCCAACATGGGGAGAACATGCAAACTCCACACAGAAATGACAACTGACCCATCTTGGACTCGAACCAGCGACCTTGTTGCTGTGAGGCCACAGTGCTAACCACTGCGCCATCGTGCCGCCTAGTCAGATACCTTTAGACTCATTTTTTCTGAATTAATAAAGTATAATTTGATGAATTTCTCTTTCTTCAACATGATGTGTTTCACGGGGATATTCAGACGTTAAATCTGGCGTGTGTCTATTTCGGTCTGATGAGAAAATCACGCAGTATTTTTATTTCAGACTCTGCGTCACATGTATAAGAATCTGTTGGTCTGTCAGGATATTTGTGGGTTTAGATGTATGTGACGCACACAAGCGCATGTGTGAATATCACACCCCTCTGGTTTGTCATATGCCAGACTATTGTGTGTGTGTGTGTGTGTGTGTGTGTGTGTGTGTGCAGGCCTGTGACGTTAGCCGCAATATAAAACACACACTGTGACATATAACACACACACACACTGATGCACACATTAAAAAATTACAAATCATGGCCCATATTAAGAGACTTAAAGTAGGGTGGCACGGTGGCTCAGTGGTTAGTACTGTGGCCTCACAGCAAGAAGGTCGCTGGTTCGAGTCCCAGGTCAGTTGGCTTTTCTCTGTGGAGTGTGCATGTTCCCCCTGGAAAATGAATGAATAAATGAAATTGGCCGTAGTGTATGGGTGTGTGTGTGTGTAAGTGAAAGTGAGTGTGTATGGGTGTTTCCTAGTACTGGGTTGCAGCTGAAAGGGCGTCTGCTGTGTAAAACATATGCTGGAATAGTTGGCGGTTCATTCCACTGTGGTGACCTCTGATGATTAAAGGACTAAGCCAAAGGAAAATGAATGATTGAATGAAGTTGGCCGTAGTGTATGAGTGTGAATGAGAGTGTATGGGTGTTTCCCTGTACTGGGTTGCAGCTGGAAGGGCATCCGCAGTGTAAAACATAGGCTGGAATAGTTGGCGGTTCATTCCGCTGTGGTGACCCTTGATAAATACAGAATAAGTCAGGAAAATGGATGGATTGATTATTATTATTTAAAATTGCATTCCCATACAGTCTGAAATAGATGATCAAATATATATATATATATATATTTATATACTTACAGTCATAAATTAATCATGAAACTTATTCCTGCGATCTGCCAAAAAAATACACCTGAGAACTAATAATAGGTTAAAAAGTCCAAAGACTGACCGTTAGATACACAAAAGATTAATTAAATATCATGTTTTAAACAACAGATGCAAGAGATCAGATCCAGCAGCAGGTCCTCCTCGGATGGTCTGGCCAATATAAAGTTTTGCTCGGGGAGCCATTCGCAGAGCTGCTGCTGACCGCCCGGAGCTTCCAACATTTTTAAACATGCGCTATCCTTATACGTAAACTGCTGATTTGACTTTAACATAAGTATTTTATCACTGGAAAAACTCTTAAAACTTGATTTTGTGGCATGATTTATGAGTATTTTCATAGCTTTGCAGATTCCCGTCCGCCATTAACAGTCATCTTCGGTTTCCTGTGCACCACATGCGAGTTGCTGTGGTAATTATGAACGTTTCGGAGAAGCACATTTATTTCGAACTGTGATCAAAACCGACTGGAACTACCTGTGCGTTTCAACAAAAATGCAAATCAGAATCAAGAATTTCAACAGACCATAGAATAAAACTATATATATAACCAAGTTTTAGGATCAACAAAGAATAACTTGACTTCTAGTTGATCATTTGGTATCAGAAGTGTCTTATATGAAAGGTAAAGGCCTCTAGATGACGCTTATTTGAGCACAATAAAATATGATCATGCCTTGATTATGAATGATTTCATTAGGACAGTAAGGTCTGACTTTACTTAGACTAAAGTCTCATCACTGAACCTTCAATAATGTCCAGTATAGAATATGTGCTCATGCTGCAGTGGAAACAGAATGAATATTGTGTCTGACTCCATCATGAGCTTGGAGGACTGCATCCATACATCTCTGCAATGACTCAAATCACTGATTAATAAAGTCATCTGGGATGGCAAAGAAAGCCTTCTTGCAGGACTCCCAGAGTTCATCAAGACTCTTTGGGTTCCTCTTCAATGCCTCCTCCTTCATCTTACCCAAGACATGCTCAATAATGTTCATGTCTGGTGACTAGGCTGGCCAATCCTGGAGCACCTTGACCCTCTTTGCTTTCAGGAGCTTTGATGTGGAGGCTGAAGTATGAGAAGGAGCGCTATCCTGCTGGAGAATTTGCCCTCTCCTGTGGTTTGTAATGTAATGGGCAGCACAAATGTCTTGATACCTCAGGCTCTTGATGTTGCCATCCACTCTGCAGATCTCTCGCACGCCCACATTCTGAACGTAACCCTAAACCATGATTTTTCCTTCACCAAACTTGACTGATTCCCTTTCGAATCTTGCCTCCATGCGAGTTCCAGTAGGTCTTTTTCAGTATTTGTGATGATTGGGATTCAGTTCAACAGATGATTCATCTGACAAATCTGCCACTTTTACCTATGATCAACTAGATGTCAAGTTATTATATGCTTCTCTTACAACCGGGATCCACGACAAGACGTTCTGTCAGGTAGGGTAGACAGTATTGTCCAAAAATCTCTTCATTTATAATCCTTTTAGTCTAAGCTGACATTATCAGACAGCAGCTTAAAACTCTAATGGCTAATGGACCGCTGCTTCTCACTCAGGGCTGTTTATGCTAATGAGGTCTTTAGTGGGCGGGGCTTTCCCCCTCTGATGACCCGTACAAAGGGAGAATGTCAATCAAAGTGTTTCTGCAGACTGCTTTCATCAAGTCTGATTATAAAAAATACAATTAATACATGTTTATCATTAGAGGCTGGTTATATTCACACACTGCTGACACACAACTGTGTTTAACCCCCGTATAAATGTGATTTTTGCACAATAGGTGCCCTTTAAAATATTTTACAGCTATTTAAAACAACTCCTAGTGATAAAATCAAAGTTTTTGTGAATACAAGCCTAGAAATCTGCCTTTCAGTCTGTTTAGATGGCATAGTTTAGTCTTTATATTCATACAAATGCCTCTGTTTTTGTTCTGTAATAACCTGGGTTATAATTGTCTCCATATGTTGTAAAAACTGCAATTGTAGAAGCTGAATTACTGTCATGCTGCAGAGAAATGAAGGTGTTTTATTGAGTTAATCCTGACGTTAGTGTTTAATATGATGTGTTTCTCCGCTTTCTTTGGCTTTATCAGAGGGAAAGTCGGCGAGGTAAAGACGGCTATTAGATTTGTGTGAAATATTGTTGTGTGTGTGTGTGTTTTAATGAGTGTAATTTGCGTTTGCGTTGGTGTAGTTCTGGATGTCTGCTTTAGCCACAACGCTGCCTGTGCCCTGCGGAGCCTTCATGCCAGTTTTCGTCATTGGTAAGTGTGTGGGGAATAATATAAAGATCTTGTGTGTTAAAGCAAAACACCACTACTTAAACATCAGGTGAAATGTGACATTATTTATTATTATTATTATTATTTAATACAATTATATACACTCATGGGCCACTTTATTAGGTACACCTGTCCAACTGGTCATTAACGCAAATTTGTAATCAGTCAATCACATGGCAGCAACTCAATTCATTTAGGTCATGGTCAAGATGATCTGCTGTGGTTTAAATCGAGTATCAGAATGGGGAAGAAAGGGGATTTAAGTGACTTTGAACGTGGCATGGTTGTTGGTGCCAGACGAGCTGGTCTGAGTATTTCAGAAACTGCTGATCCACTGGGATTTTCACGCACAACCATCTCTAGGGTTTACAGAGAATGATCTGAAAAAGAGGAAATATCCAGTGAGCGGCAGTTCTGTGGGCGCAAATGCCTTGTTGATGCCAGAGGTCAGAGGAGAATGGCCAGACTGGTTCCAGCTGATAGAAAGGCAACAGTAACTCAAATAAGCACTCGTTACAACCGAGGTCTGCAGAAGAGCATCTCTGAACACACAACACGTCCAACCTTGAGGCGGATGGGCTACAGCAGCAGAAGACCACACCGGGTGCCACTCCTGTCAGCTAAGAACAGGAAACTGAGGCTACAATTCACACAGGCTCACCAAAACTGGACAATAGAAGATTGGAGAAACGTTGCCTGGTCTGATGAGTCTCCATTTCTGCTGCCACATTCGGATGGTTGGGTCAAAATTTGGCATTAACATCATGAAAGCATGGATCCATCCTGCCTTGTATCAGCGGTTCAGGCTGCTGGCGGTGGTGTAATGGTGTGGGGGATATTTTCTTGGCACACTTTGGGTCCATTAGTACCAATTGAGCATCGTGTCAACACCACAGCCTACCTGAGTATTGTTGCTGACCATGTCCATCCCTTTATGACCACAGTGTACTCATCTTCTGATGGCTACTTCCAGCAGGATAACGCACCATGTCATAAAGCATGAATCATCTCAGACTGGTTTCTTGAACATGACAATGAGTTCACTGTACTCAAATGGCCTTCACAGTCACCAGAGCTCAATCCAATAGAGCACCTTTGGGATGTGGAGGAACGGGAGATTGGCATCATGGATGTGCGGCCGACAAATCTGCAGCAACTGCGTGATGCTATCATGTCAATATGTAGCAAAATCTCTGAGGAATATTTCCAGTACCTTGTTGAATCAATGCCATGAAGGATTAAGGCAGTTCTGAAGGCAAAAGGGGGTCCAACACGGTACTAGTAAGGTGTACCTAATAAAGTGGCCGATATGTGTATGTGTTGTAATTGTATTGATTCGATATATACTTATAGAGTGTTATAAAATAAAGATTTAAACATTAAGATAATTGTGTGTGTTTGTGTTTCCCTATTTATTATTTCTGTTTATGTTTGTTTCTTTGTATATGTTTGTTTTTGTGTCTGTCTATTTCTGTGTGTGTGAATGGTTGTGTGTTTATTTCTGTCCGTCTATCTAATGTGTGTGTGTGTGTGTGTGTGTGTGCGTGTGTTTATTTGTTTCTAATGTTTTGTAAGTTTGTTTCTTTTGTGTTTGTGGCCATTTTTGTGTGTGTGCACGTGCATGTTTGTGTGTGTGTGTGTGTGTGTGTGAATATGCGTGTTTTTGTTTGTTTGTTTATCTTATATTTTTCTTCATGTTTGCTTTGTGTTTGTTTTTGTGTGTGTTTAATTCTGCCTGTGTGTGTGTTTGTTTGTTTGTCTCTGTGTTTATTTGTCTGTCTAATGTTTGTTTGTGGAAGTGTGTGTGTGTGTGTGTGTGTGTGTGTGTGTGTGTGTGTGTTCTTGTTTATTTGTGTCTGTCTGTCTGTCTGTCTGTCTGTTTATCTATCTAATATTTTTCTGTATGTTTGTTTGTTTTTTGTGTGTGTAATTTCTGTTTGTGTGTGTGTGTGTGTGTGTGTGTTTCAGGTGCTGCGTTTGGTCGTCTGGTGGGTGAAAGTATGGCTGCCTGGTTTCCAGAGGGCATCAACACAGACGGCACCATCTATCCCATAGTTCCCGGTGGATACGCTGTAGTTGGTGAGAAACACACACCTACACACACACAAACATGGTGTGCATGCATGTGCGTTTGTGTGTGCATATGTGTGTTTCATTGTGTGTGTGTGTGTGTGTGTGTGTGTGTGTAGGTGCTGCAGCGTTGTCCGGAGCCGTCACACACACAGTCTCCACAGCAGTGATCGTGTTTGAGTTGACGGGTCAGATCAGTCACATTCTGCCCATCATGATCGCAGTGATTTTAGCCAACGCTGTGGCTCAGAGTCTACAGCCCTCCATCTACGACTCCATCATCCGCATCAAGAAGCTGCCCTACCTGCCGGAGCTTGGCTGGGGACACCACGAGTGAGTGCAATCATGCATTCAGTCAGTCAGTCAGTCAGTCAGTCCGTAGTTCATTCATTCATTCAGTCCGTAATTCATTCATTCATTCAATCATTCATTCACTTATTCAGTCCGTAATTCATTCAGTTAGTCAGTCAGTCAGTCCGTCATTCATTCATTCATTTATTCATTCCGTCAGTCAGTCCGTAGTTCATTCATTCATTCTGTCCGTAATTCATTCATTCATTCGTTCATTCATTCAATCATTCATTCACTTATTCAGTCCGTAATTCGTTCAGTTAGTCAGTCAGTCCGTCATTCATTCATTCATTGATTCATTCATTCCGTCAGTCAGTCCGTAGATCATTCATTCATTCAGTCCGTAAATCATTCATTCATTCGTTCATTCAATCATTCATTCACTTATTCAGTCCGTAATTCGTTCAGTTAGTCAGTCAGTCAGTCCGTCATTCATTCATTCATTCATTCCGTCAGTCAGTCCGTAGTTCATTCAATCATTCAGTCCATAATTCATTCATTCAATCATTCAATCATTCATTAACTTATTTAGTCCATAATTCATTCAGCCAGTCAGTCAGTCCGTAGTTCATTCATTCATTCAGTCCGTAATTCATTTATTCGTTAATTCATTCAATCATTCATTCATTTATTCAGTCCGTAATTCATTCAGTCACTCAGTTCGTCATTCATTCGTTCAATCATTCAGTCCGTAATTCATTAATTCGTTTGTTCATTCATACAGTCATTCCTTCCTTTATTCACTCAGTCATTCATTTAGTCATTTATTCATTCTGTCAGTTAGTTAGTCCGTAGTTCATTCATTCCTTCATTCACTCATTCATTCAGTCATTCATTCCTTCATTTACTCAGTCATTCAATCAGTCATTTATTCATTTAGTCATTCATTCAGTGATTTATTTATTCAGTCAGTTATTCATTGTCATTCACTCTTTCATTTTAGTCATTCATTCAGTAATAATTTTTTTTCATTCATTCATTCATCCAGTCAGTTATTAATTTAGTCATTCATTATTTTATTTATTTAGCCATTCAGTCATTCATTTATTCCATTCATTTATTCATTCATTCTGTCATTCAATCTGTCAGTTATTAAATCATTCATTCATTCATTCATTCATTCATTTAGTCAGTTATTCTTTCGTTTATTTAGTCATTCATTCTGTCATTCAATTAATCAGTTATTCATTCTGTCATTCAGTCTTTTATTCATTCAATCTTTCATTCAGTCATTTGTTCAATCAGTCATCCATTCAGTCATTTAATTTTTCATATAGCCACTCATTAATTCAGTCAGTTAGTCATTTATTATTTCATTCAGTCAGTCAGTCGTACAGTCTTTTATTCATTCAGTCAGTCAGTTATTCATTCAGTCATTCCGTCGATCAGTCATTCATTTATTCATTCATTTATTCAGTCAGTTATTAAGTCATTCATTCAGTCATTTATTCATTCAATCAGTTATTCAGTCATTCATTCAGTAATTTTTTCAGTCAGTTATTCATTTAGTCAGTCAGTCAGTTATTTAGTAATTTATTCAATCATTTTTTTCATTCATTCATTCATTCATTCGTTCGGTCATTAAGTCATTCATTCAATCATTTATTCATTCATTCAATCAGTCAGTTATTCATTCAGTCAGTCAGTCAGTCAGTCAGTCAGTCAGTCATTATTTTATTTATTTAATCATTCATTCATTCAGCAGTCATGCAATCAGTAATTTATTCAGTCATTCAGACAGTCAGTCATTCAGTCAGTTGTTTGTTCATCTTTATTAGGTTCATCCTATGTCAGACTGAAAATAATAATAGTAATAATAATAAATATTAAAATAGATATTGTGCGTGCGTGTGCGTGCGTGCGTGCGTGCGTGTGTGTGTGTAGGAAGTATAATATTCGTGTGGAGGACATCATGGTGCGAGATGTTCGTTATATCACACTGAACTCCACATACAGAGACCTTCAGGACATCCTCATGATCGGAAACCTAAAAACTGTGGCGCTGGTGGAGTCTGCAGGTACAAACACACACCGAAAATATACTCAAATACACTAATTATCATTATCATTGTGTATTATCATTGTTATTATTGTTATTTCCTTATGTATTATTATATGATGCATTATTATGATTTTTTTACTGTTAGTATTTACTTTTTCTGTTAAATATTTTATCAATAATATGATTGTATTATCATTATTATTATTATTATGCATTTTAGTACTATTATTCTGAATTATTAATAATGCGCTTTTATTAATATGTATTTTATTAGTAATTTTCTATTATGCATTGATACTATGCATTTGTATTATGCATTCTTTTTGTCGTCGTGCATTTCATAATCAATGTTTTTGTTTTTATTAGTATTCAATGAACTATTTTTTTTAAATGTAACATCTGTAACTCTAAGATAAAATGTGTAACACTGTAATATTTTAAATTAGTGACATTTGTAACACTAATATTCTAAATGTGTAACATATTATAACACTAACATTCTGAACACTGTAACATTTGTAACACTGTAAAATTCTAAATGTGTAGCATTCCAACTTTGTAACACTGTGCAATTCAACATTCTAAATTTGTAACATTTGTAACACTGTAACATTCTAAATATAACATTTAAAACGCTGTCAAATTCTAAGTTTCTGACATTTGTAAATTTGACATTCTAAATTTGTGACATTTGTGTCAGTGCAACATTCTACATTTGAAACTAACATTTGTAACACTGTAAAATTCTATAGGCTCTATTTCAACTATCTAGGCGCAAAGTCTAAAGCTCATGGCGCATAATATTAAGCATGGTCTAACAGGGTTGAGCTTATTCTCTTAATGTGTTCTGGGTGTGTTTTGAGCATAACGTGCATTAAACCAATCAGAGTCTCATCTCTCATTTCCTTTTAGAGTCAGTTGTGTCGCTCCATCACATTTGCTATTTACATGACGGACTTTGTAAGTGTAAAAACTGAACGCTTCACTAGTGAGAAAACAGTTAAACAGAGCATCTGCAGCGCGAGGATAAAGAACGAGTCTCCTCCATTCAGCCTCTTTACTTTCTCTTTACTTTTACTCATTACGCTTTTACTTTGGTGGAGTAAGGAAACGGTGGAAACTCACTCCACTGAACACATCCATTAGCCCACATATTTAATTTCCTTTGTTAAGCGCAAAGATTTGCTTCAAAACTATTTCTAAATTCAGTTCTAACTTCCAGCAAAGGAATAAATAAATAATAATAATGAAGTGTGGTCAATAAACTGAGTTATATCCAAACACACGTCCTGTTCTGATGCCCCATATGGTGATGCAGACGTCTCCAAAACCCCACAGATGGACAAATCTACACTTGTGTTTATTAAAACAAATATAAATCTGCATATAATAAATAATACTGATCATAATAATAACATTATACTGATGCAAACTGTCATGAATAAACTGAAAAAGTCCCCCAAGATGAGACATGGAGGCATTTTTGTAACATTTTAATCCTTTAATTGTTTTCATCTGTGAAGATATTTGTGCATTGCTGAACATCCTGTGTGTATTCAGCAGTGTGTAAGCATATGTGCATAACTAACACGCCCTGCGCTGGACTTTAGAGCAGCTTTTAGTTAGTCAATGGCGCGCTCTATTTCAGTTCCTTAATATAGCAACGCTCCAACAATGCGCCTTAACACACCTCCTTTATAGACCAGCACACCCATAAGTCCGCAAAGTGGCGCAAATGGATTTGCTATTTAAACAACACGAAGCAAAATGTGAAAATTAGAGTTGCGCTGGTCTGAAAATAGCAACACATCGCGTCGGGTGTATGATAGGGCCATAAATGTCTTGCACTGTAGCATTTAACATCTGTAAAATTTGTAACTCTAGCATTCTCAGCTTGTAACTTCTAACCCTAATCCTTAACCCTAATCCATGTGTAATACTGCAAGTCCAAATTTGTAACCTTAACATGCTAAATGTGTAACATAGTAACGTTTTTAACACGTGTGTGTGTGTGTGTGTGCGTGTGTGTGTTTGTGTGTGTTTGCTCTCAGATTCGATGATTCTGCTGGGCTCTATTGAGCGCGCTCAGTTGCAGGCTCTCCTGGTTCAGCAGGTGAGCCGGGTGCGGCGACAGGAAGTGATGCGTGAGCGGGCAGAAACAGAGAGGAAGCGTATGTCTGTGGCCAGTTCACCCAGCAGTGACGACAGCAGTCAGAAAGTCAACCAGGAGGTTCGCTTCCAGGTCAGAGGTCGAGCGTTTGTTTGTGTTTTTGTTATACAATCACCGGCCACTTTATTAGGTACACCTTACTAGTAACATGTTGGACCCCCTTTTGCCTTCAGAACTGCCTTATTCCTACATGGCATAGATTCAAACAAGGTACTGGAAATATTCCTCAGAGATTTTGCTCCATATTGACATGATAGCATCACACAGTTGCTGCAGATTTGTCGGCTGCACATCCATGATGGGAATCTCCCAATCCACCACAACCCAAAGGAGCTCTATTGGATTGAGCTCTGGTGACTGTGGAGGCCGTTTGAGTAAAGTGAACTCATTGTCATGTTCAAGAAACCAGTCTGAGATGATTCACGCTTTATGACATGGTGTGTTATCCTGCTGAAAGTAGCCATCAGAAGATGAGTACACTGTGGTCATAAAGGGATGGACATGGTCAGCAACAATACTCAGGTAGGCTGTGGTGTTGACACGATGCTCAATTGGTACTAATGAGCACAAAGTGTGTCAAGACAATATCCCCCACACCATTACACCACCACCAGCAGCCTGAACCGCTGATACAAGGCAGGATGGATCCATGCTTTCATGTAGCTGACGCCAAATTCTGAGCCGACCATCCGAATGTGGCAGCAGAAATGGAGACTCATCAGACCAGGCAACGTTTCTCCAATCTTCTATTGTCCAGTTCTGGTGAGCCTGTGTGAATTGTAGCCTCAGTTTCCTGTTCTTAGCTGACAGGAGTGGCACCCAGTGTGGTCTTCTGCTGATGTATCCCATCCGCCTCAAGGTTGGACGTGTTGTGTGTTCAGAGATGCTCTTCTGCAGACCTCGGTTGTAACGAGTGCTTATTTGAGTTACTGTTGCCTTTCTATCAGCTGGAACCAGTCTGGCCATTCTCCTCTGACCTCTGGCATCTACAAGGCATTTGCGCCCACAGAACTGATGCTCACTGAATATTTTCTCTTTTTCAGACCATTCTTTGTAAACCCTAGAGATGGTTGTGCGTGAAAATCCCAGTAGGTCAGCAGTTTATGAAATACTCAGACCAGCTCGTCTGGCACCAACAACCATGCCACGTTCAAAGTCACTTAAATCCCCTTTCTTCCCCATTCTGATGCTCGCTTTGAACTTCAGCAGATCATCTTGACCATGTCTACATGCCTAAATGCATTGAGTTGCTGCCATGTGATTGACTGATGAGAAATTTGCATTAATGACCAGTTGGACAGGTGTACCTTATAAAGTGGGCGATGAGTGTATGTGTCATTTTTTGAGCGCTGATCTTAAGTGTTTGTCTATATATTCTAGATCTCCACAGAAGAGTCTACATTCATCCCCGCTCGACCGATCTCTCCCAAACCTCTGAAACCTGCGCTGAAGAGGACATCTGTCGCAGAGAAAAACATAGAGATTCCAACCAGTAATATCACTCATACAGTTCACTTCATCATTATTTCTCTATATGTATATCGAATTCAGCTGATTTTAATGTCATACTCAGTGCATTTTTGTAATGCAATGTATATGTGAGCAAAACCCAAATAAATACTAAATATATATATATAGGTTTTTAAAAATAAAGATTTTTTTAAATATGCATTTCATTAATTGCTTAGTTTAAAGTTTTTTGTAATTTGAGCAAAATCTATATATATATTATTATTTATTTAATTATTTATTTTTTATTTGTTTTATTTATACAACAGTTCTGTCTGGTTCTCGAATCTGATTGGCTGATAGTCGTGCAATATTCTGTAATAACAACTTGTACAGCCTCCTCACCCTTGTGTATTACTCTTCCCTCATAGAATGACAGCAGATATCAGAAACTCACTACAGTTGGACAAATATTGCAGCTGTTGGGCAACATAATGTACCTTTGAGGCTTTTTAATCGAGAATGTAGTTGTTTAGATAGCAACTATGCAGTTTATTTATAAGGATAGCGCCTAATTTAAATCATTATAATTTCTGAGAGACAGCACATCAACCTGTCATTGAGCAGAGCAAAGACTGTTGTGCCACAAAATGGCGTCAGAGACCACATAATAAGCCCCTAGGGTAGATAAACAGCATACATTTTAAACTACAGCTAATCAAATCATTATTTTTTTATTTTTCAAATCATGATCAATTCATTTATTTTTTAACATTATTAAACTTTTGAGTGATATTCTTAAGCTGATCTCTCTCTTTTGTATGTTGTAGTGCTGTATTTATACCATAGTAATCTGTTTGCTTTGCTTTGGTTTTTTCAGGTTAATTATTGTGATCTTCCAATTGCAACAGAGAAATACTGAAAATATGTGTAGACTAATGGCATTTCATGCCGTTATAAAACTAAATAAAATAAATTTATAAGATTTATAATAATGATTTTACTTTACAGTTTTTCTCCATTGGTTTGGCTCATTTCTTGAAACAGACATTACATTCTCAAAATTCTAAGATCCTTTGGCAAAACAGTGTTATAGTTTAGCACAACACTATAGCTCACTTGCAAAAGCTCATACCTCTCCAAAAGCAGTTCACGCATGCATCAAAACTAAATTCCTTCCCCATATAAAAAGTCATTGCAATAAACGTGCAATACTTTCAATTTACCTTTATTTGTATAGCGCTTATACAATGTAGATTGTGTCAAAGCAGCTTCACATAAAAGGTCATAGTAAATATGAACAGTGTAGTTCAGTTTGTAGTGTTTAAGTTCAGTTCAGTTGAGCTCAGTTCAGTGTGGTTTAATAATCACTACTGAGAGTCCAAATATTGAAGAGCAAATCCAACGATGCGCAGCTCTACAGATCCTGAACCATGCAAGCCAGTGGCGACAGCGGAGAGGGAAAAAAACTTCACTAATGGCGGAAGTGAAGAAAAAAACCTTGAGAGAAACCAGGATCAGTTGGGCACGACCATTTTAATTTCTCCGCTGGCCAAACGTCTTGTGCAGAGCTGCAGTCTCAGTGGCGGAGGCTGGAAGCTGGCCTCAGCGAAGACTCGTCTGTCTCTGGAGCGTCACAGGAATCAGTCTCATGTTCTCCACTCCTCCATGACCACCACAGTAGCTGCTCAGGATACGGCCTGGTCCAGGATTGTGGAAATCTTGGGATCATCTCATTGCTGGTCTTAGATCGAATCAGCGGCACTGCATAGTCTGAGGGCCTCAGGAAGAGTATCGTCAGGTGGAAATGGAGAATAATTAGCGTAGCTGCTGTTCATAGTGTATATAAACAAGATGCAGAAACCTGTGTGGAGCACATTCATGCATCATACCGCTATGTGATGCACTGAGTTTTACTGCTTTACAGAGCTTTACTAAAGAGATAGGTCTTTAATCTAGTTTTGAACTGAGAGAGTGTGTCTGAGCCTCGGACGTTATCAGGAAGGCTATTCCAGAGTTTAGGAGCTATAAATGAGAAGGCTCGACCTCCTTTACTCGACTTTGCTATTCTAGGTACTACCAGAAGTCCTAAGTTTTGAGATCTTAAAGAGCGAGTTGGATTGTAGCGAGACAGAAGGCTGGTTAGATAAACAGGTGCTCGATTATTTAAAGCTTTAAAGAAGTTGAACAGACTATTGTGCATGTGATGACTTATACAATGAAATGACGCTGACATATTTTGGAGCGAACAACCATTGAACTGAGAATCAACAATCAGTTTAGATCAACTAGATCTATTCACTTGGAAATTGCGCTTAATGTAGGCTACCTGTACTTAAACATTTGCAAAGATGTACTTAGACATTTGCAATTTGATGAAATGAATGAGAAAATCCAACACAATCTCACGGCAATTCGTAACTTTTTGATTTAGTGGCTAATTCGTACGAATTCGTACGATCTAATTCGTACAATTTAGTACGATTTGCTCATCCCCCAATGACGGTTGGGTTTAGGGGTGGGGTTAGGTGCCACGCCTCCTTTTTAAAATCGTACAATTTCGGATGACTGAACAATTTTGTATGACTGAAACTGACAAAACGTAAAATACTTACGTTTTCTCGTGAGATCAGGCTGGAAAATCAAGTCTGTTGTGAACAATTGCCAAGTGGTTTGGAGGTTTGTCCATGTTGTTTTGAGAATGTAATTTCTGTTTCAAGAAGTGAGCCAAACCAATGGAGAAAAACTGAAACTGAAATGTATACAATTCAGATTTACCTTCAACATCAAAATCGAAAATTTCTGATTACTGTGTGTCTGTCTGTGTGTGTGTGTGTGTGTGTGTGTGTGTGTGTGTGTGCGTGTGTGTGTGTGTGTGTGTGTCAGGTCCTCATGACTCCGGCATGGGTCTGAAGAATCTGCTTTGTGCTCGTCCTCAGACAGACGTGATGGAGGTAAGAGATGTGTGTTTTATTCACGTGTTTATGAAATATTGAGGTCTGTTATGAAGTGTGTGTGATGTGTGTGTGTGTGTGTTCCTGCTCTTCCCTCATGTAAGAGTAATAACGTGGAGCTCAGACAGAGCAAACGTGTGCGGATCTCACTGTTGGTAAGAGGATCGTCATCATCCATCCTCCTGTTTACCTCTGAGTGTGTGTTTCTGACCTCTGGACACACGCGCGCACACACAGATGCGTAAATACACATAAACATACATACAGACAGACAGACAGACACACACACACACACACACACACACACACACACACACACACACACACACACACACACACACACACACACACACACACACAGAGAGAGACAGAGACATGCACAAACAAATGCACACACTGACAAATACAAACACACACACACATACAAATACACAGACTTGCACACAAACACCCACACATAAACACACACTGATGCACACACCATTAAACACACACACAAACCCAAACAAACATGCACACACAAATACAAATACACACAAACAGACACACAAACATACATGCACTAACACAAAAATACACACAAACACACACACACAGACAAACATATGCAAATGCACAAATACACACAAATACAAACAAACAAACGTGCATGCAAACAAACACACACACCCACATAAACGAACAAACACATGCACAAATACACAAACCCACTCAAACACACACACAAATACACACATGGACAAACAGACACACAAACATACATGCACAAACACAAAAATACAGTTACACACACCCACATAAACACAAACAAACACATGAACAAATACACACACCCACTCAAACACACAAATACACACATGGACAAACAGACACATAAACATATATACACAAACACAAAAATATACATAATTACACACACAAACATACACACAAATACACATAAACAAGCGAACACAAACACACACATGGACAAAAATACACACCAAATCAAATACACACACACATACAAATACACACGTGGACAAACACACACACATACACGCAAACGTACATGCAAAAACACAAAATTACACGCACAAAAATACACACAAATACGCAAACACACACACAGACACACATATACAAACACACACATGTACAAATACACACTAAATCAAATACACATACAAATACACACGCACAAACACAAAATTACACGCACAAACATACACACAAATACACATGCACAAGCAAACACACACACAGACACACATATACAAACACACACACATGTACAAATACACACACCCAATCAAATACACATACAAATACAAACCCACAGACACACAAACATACATGCACAAACACACACACACACACACCCTCACACACAAATACACACAGACAAACGTACCTGAAAACATACACACAAATACACACACGTATACAAACACACATGCACAAATACACACACACAAACACACCATGCATACAGACTCACAAACATATATGCCCAAACACACACACAGATACACACACCCTCACACACAAATACACACGGACAAACGTATACAAAAACACCTGCACAAATACACACACCCATTCACATGCACACACATACACACAATGCATACACAGACTCACAAACATGTATGCACAATCACAAAAACACACACATCTTTACACACGCACACACATAAACACTCACACAGATACATATAAAAATACACACATGGACAAACAAGCAAACATACATGCACAAACACAAAAATACACACACACCCTCACACACAAATACACACGAACAAACATACACGCAAACACACATGCACGAACGCATGTACACACAAATACACACACTGAGGAACAAAAACAAACACACACTCAAGTGTGCACACACACACGTTCAGAGGTCAGAGCAGCGCACAAGTGAGGCCACTCAGCATGTGTAGCTGTCAATCATTAGCATGACTTCAGAACTGACCAATCAGTGAAGGCTGCATGTAAAGTGGGCGGGGCCACTGAGACTTCATGTAAAACTAGAAGCTGATTTTACATCTCAACAAACAGCCGAGCTAAGAATGGCCATCCTGTCTCCATTCACTCATCTTTGTGTAATAAACTCACCTGACCTTCATTTTATGCAGTGAAAGTCAATATTTTTGCAATTAGTATTTACTTTTAAAGCTATTTTGTAAAAATAAAACATTAAATATCATTTAAATGTAAACTATTATTAATATTTATTGTTTTTTTTTATTATGTCTATTAATTATTTTATATTTGGATTAATACATTTTTTATTCCTTATTTAATTTTTTATGAATTTATTTTTATGTAAATGTTTTAATAAATGATTTTGGTAACACTATACAATAATGAACTGTGAACTGAATTACTTAACATGAATGACTAAAACACAATCAACTTTTAATATTCATTTCAGAACTTACTAATGCATTATTAAAATGAAAAGCTGAATAATGAACTAACAATGACGTTGTACCTTTATTAATGAACTAACTAACGTGTGTGTTTGTGTGTGTGTGTGTGTGTGTGTCTTAGTACATGTGGATGTGTATAAATGATGCGAGCGAGTGTGTATGTGGGTCAGTACGTGTGTGTATGTGTACATAAACTCACCGGCCACTTTATTAGGTACACCTGTCCAACTGCTCGTAATGCAAAATTCTAATCAGCCGATCACATGGCAGCAACTCAATGCATGTAGACATGATCAAGACGATCTGCTGCAGTTCAAAGCGAGCAACAGAATGATGAGGATGAAAGGGGATTTAAGTGACTTTGAACGTGACATGGTTGTTGGTGCCAGACGGGCTGGTCAGAGTATTTCAGAAACTGCTGATCTACTGGGATTTTCACGCACAACCATCTCTAGGGTTTACAGAGAATGGTCTGAAAAAGAGGAAATATCCAGTGAGCGGCATTTCTGTGGGCGCAAGTGCCTTGTTGATGCCAGAGGTCAGAGGAGAATGGCCAGACTGGTTCCAGCTGATAGAAAGGCAACAGTAACTCAAATAAGCACTCGTTACTACCGAGGTCTGCAGAAGAGCATCTCTGAACACACAACACGTCCAACCTTGAGGCGGATGGGCTACAGCAGCAGAAGACCACACCGGGTGCCACTCCTGTCAGCTAACAACAGGAAACTGAGGCTACAATTCACACAGGCTCACCAAAACTGGACAACAGAAGATTGGAGAAATGTTGCCTGGTCTGATGAGTCTCCATTTCTGCTGCCACATACGGACGGTCGGGTCAGAATTTGACATCAACATGAAAGCATGGATCCATCCTGCCTTATATCAACGGTTCAGGCTGGTGGTGGTGGTGTAATGGTGTGGGGGATATTCTCTTGGCACACTTTAGGCTCATTAGTACCAATTGAGCATCGTGTCAACGCCACAGCCTACCTGAGTATTGCTGCTGACCATGTCCATCCCTTTATGACCACAGTGTACTCATCTTCTGATGGCTACTTCCAGCAGGATAACACACCATGTCATAAAGCGTGAATCATCTCAGACTGGTTTCTTGAACATGACAATGAGTTCACTGCACTCAAATGGCCTCCACAGTCACCAGAACTCAATCCAATAGAGCACCTTTGGGATGTGGTGTAACGAGAGATTCACATCATGGATGTGCAGCCGACAAATCTGCAGCAACTGCGTGATGCTATCATGTCAGTATGGAGCAAAATCTCTGAGGAATATTTCCAGCAGCTTGTTGAATCAATGCCATGAAGGATTAATGCAGTTCTGAAAGCAAAAGGGGGATCAACCTGGTACTAGGAAGGTGTGCCTAATAAAATGGCCAATGAGGCCATGACATGTGTCCATTTGAATGTGTGTATGTGATAGAGCTGTTGAGTGTGAGAGGTGCAGAGCTGCAGGATGATGTAATGTCTTATATTTAGTCTCTGAGCTGTAGTGTGGATCATCAGAGCAGCTCTTCCGGCTATTGATCAGACGTCTGTCTTTGCTTCACCGGCAAAACACTTTACAATACCACTGCACTATTCTGCACAAAACACAGACCATCAGGTCAGACTTGCAGTACAATGTTGTGAGAGCATTTTATGTTCTGTCTCTCCTCCCGAAGTTAGACAGGCAGATACAGTGGGGAAAATAAGTATTGAACACGTCAGCATTCTTCTCAGAAAACAGGGTGCCGTTGACTTATAATGTTCATCGGATGCTGGTAACATCAAAAGAAATCCATATACGACAAGAAAACTAATCGAATTCATTTACAAGTGAAGTTATACGCAATAAACTGAAATGACACAGGAAAATGTATTGAACACATGAAGAAAGAGAGGTGTAGAAATGCAGTGAAAGCCCAGACAGCACACACACACACAATGCCACTTAACTGTTTTATCAAGTCAAGTCAAGCTTCATTGTCTTTCCGATACATGTGTGGACATACAGAGGAATGAAATGTGTCTCACAGGACAACAGTGCTACATAAATGAATCATAAATACAAACACTACACTGGACATATGAGCTATTATAAAAAAAACTATGCATAACTAACATATACTTTAAGAGACTTAACTATTGACATAAGAAAGGCTGTACAAGTAGTTTGAACATGAGACTGAACAATGTTGTGCAGGATGTTGTGCAAGAGGGGTATTGAAGATTGAAGCAAGCAGTGCAACATGACTGTGGTACATTTAAAGTAAACTCGAAATCGTTTTCATTATCGAGTAAGATGGAGTTTAGAGAAAGTGTCAGGTGCATAAGAGAGAAGAGTGTTTCTACAGGTGGTTTGTCAAGCCCACTCACCTTTATGAAGCACAGTTTGAAATGCACAATATTTCCAAGAGACATGAAGTGATTAAGAAAGTGTCTATAGTGCAAATGTGCATGCTGGAGCAAGAGTCAGAGAGACGAGAGGGTGTCTTTTCTACAGGTGGTTTGTTTAACCCACTCACATGTATGGGACATACTTAGGAATGCAAGGAGGTGAGGGGGGTGGAATTTGGTGAGATTTCAGAGGGGGGTAAGTTGACTGGAGTTGAGGGCTCTAACAGCCTGTGGGAAGAAGCTGTTGAGTAGTCTAGCCCACTGTTTCCCAACCCTGTTCCTGGAGGCACACCAACAGTACATATTTTGGATGTCTCCCTTTTCTGACCCATTAACTTCAGGTGTTGGAGTCTCTTCTGATGTTATGATAAGTTGATTCAGGTGTGTTTGATTAGGGAGAGTTTGAAAATGTGTATTGTTGGTGTGCCTTCAGGAACAGGGTTGGGAAACTAGTCTAGCCGAATAGGCTCTAATATTTCGAAACCTTCTTCCTGAGGGCAGCAGCTGGAAGAGACTGTGGAAGGGATGATTAGAGTCCTTCGCAATACTGCTAGCTTTGCTGGAGCACCATTTATAATGGCTTGATCAGCTGTCATTTGAAATACGAAAAGAAAACGTTGAGATTTTCTCCCTCTAAGGGCTTATTATGTGGTCTCTGACGCCATCTTGTGGCATAACCATCTTTGCTCCGCTCAATGACAGGCTGATGGCCGTCAACGTGCTGAATCTCTGAAATTATAAATATTTAAAATAGGCACTATCCTTATAAATAAACTGCAGAGTTGCAATCTAAACAACTACATTCTCTACTAAAAAAGCCTCAAAAATACATTATGTTGCCCAACAGCTGCAATATTTGTCAAACTGTAGTGAGTTTATTGATCTGCTGTCAGTCTGTGTGGGAAGAGTAATTCATAAGGGTGAGGAGGCTTTACGACTGCTGTTATTGTAGAATATCGCATGGCTATCAGCCAATCAGATTCGAGAACCAGTCAGAACTGCTGTATGTATGTATGTAGGTATATCTGTGTGTGTGTGTGTGTGTGTGTGTGTGTGTGTATATATATATATATATATATATATATATATATATATATATATATATATATATATATATATATATATAGGAATTAATCTAGATTAATGCCGAAGGCATTCAGAATATATGTGCTACCCAAATAATGACTAAAAGTAGGTCTTTGAGTACGGGTTTCTCAAGCCAGGTGGCGCATTAGACCAGGGGCTAATCTCCTGTTTCCAAAATGCATCACAAACTGCTTGAGAAACTGTTCTACTATGATAATTGGTGATGAAAATAAATGATGTTCAATAAGATGTACTTGTGTTTACTCACTGTTTATTCAGTTAATCATGAATGTTGAACTGTAGGCCTACATAAGCTCCAAACAGCCATTTTTGATGACCTTAATCCGACTAAAGTCATAACTGAACTAAACAGAAATGGAGTTGAGACAGGTGGAGTATGCAGATATTAGTGGCATTATTGAAGTAAACACTGCAATCAAACTAGTACCTTCGTGTAGGACTTTTCACCGTAATTTCCCACAAGATCCACATATGCGGCTGTCAGTAAAAGACCACACACACACACACACACACACACACACACACACACACACACACACACACACACACATCATGAAATGCGAACGTTTTTTTCTTTCCATTTTGCGTGTGTTATTAAATTCCATAACACTTTCACCAGTCCTTATTTGCATCTAATTCCCCAGTTTGTCACGGGGGCATGAATGAAATGTTCATGAGTGAAGGTGAAACTGCCGAACTGCAGTTAAAGTCACCCAAAATTACAGGAAACTCCTACATGAGAGCACGTAATCATCTTAATTATATTATTGTCTATTAAGGCAAATAACTAGACTACAGATGTACATGTAAGTGTAGTCAGTAGTGTCTGCTGTCCTGCTGATTTGATTCAGAAGGGCACTTGTTTGTCAGACGGCTCACCGGTCAGGTATACATCCACACTAAAATATCAAGGTGAAAGTCATCATAGCTTGCGTAGAATAGACTCAGCTCCCAACCCAACTTTGAGAATAGATTAACGGTGATATTTTTTCATATCGTGCAATAAGAGTCTTGCGTTAATGCAGCACGTTAACGCCAATATCACCCCAGCACATATATATATATATATATATATATATATATATATATATAGAATTAAGCCTATTACGCTACTGTAGTTCAATACTGGTCATTATGGTGGTACTTGGAGAGACAATGTTTTTCTGAGGTGATACTTACTGAAAAACGCTTGAATGTGTGTGTGTGTGTGTGTGTGTGTGTGTGTGTGTGTATATCTGTCTGTGTGCGTATGCACGTATGAGTGAGTGCAAATCTAAGTGTGTATTTTGTGGTCTCACATAGAGTTAGTGTGTGTATAGGTGAAAATCTGAATGTGTAGGGGTTCATGTCTGAGTGAGTGTGTATTTATCTGATTGTGTGTATAAGTGAGTGTGCGTATGAGTGTATACAGTGTGTGTGTTTGTGTGTAAGTGTATATCTCAATATGTGTGTGTGTGTGGTTCTTGATATTCATAATGCTGTAGGGTCCAAATGTCCCCACAAGTGCAGCAATGCCAGTAGTTTTTAATCTTGTGGGGATATTTTTGGTACCTATGAGGAAAACAGCTCATAAATCACACAGAATCATGTATTTTGAGCCTGTAAAACATGAAAACTCAATGTGTGTGTGTTTTCTCTTCAGGATGATCCAGACGTAGAGGATGACATGACTCTTGGAGAGGTGAGGATATTGAAAACCTCTCATAAATGATGTTGACATGCATGAGTATAATCCGTTAGTAATCAGATTAAAGTCTTCCATTCAGCTTGATCCACATTTAAAGTCCAATCGGATCAAAAACCTCAAATAATCAGATCAGAGGGACAAATTGAAGAACATTATTAATATTTCACTCATGTTTTATGTGGGGAAATATTCCACTGTTTATTACCAGTAGTGTAGTAAATACTATAGTAAATACTGCAGTGTTTTAGACCATACTAAACATACTGAAAGTACTTGAATTAATCTGTTATGGTGATTTTATAGTTGCTATGGTAACACTGTTCATTTGTTATAGTGATTCTATAGTTGCTATGGTAACAGTTAATCTGTTATGGTGATTTTGTAGTTGCTATGGTAACACTGTTAATTTGTTATGGTGATTCTATAGTTGCTATGGTCACACAATTAATCTGTTATGATGATTCTATAGTTGCTATGGTGACAATCTATTATAGTGATTTTTGTAGTTGGTATTGTAGCGCAATTAATCTGTTATGGTGATTCTATAGTTGCTATGGTAACAGTTAATATGTCATGGCGCTTCTATAGTTGCTGTGGTAACAATTAATCTTTTATGGTAATTCTATAATTGCTATGATAACAATTAATATGTTATGGTGATTCTATAGTTGCTATGGTAAACCAATTAATATGTTGTGGTAGTTGTATAGTTGCTATGATAACAATCAGTTATGGTGATTCTATAGTTGCTGTGGTAACGCATTTAATCTGTTATGGTGATTCTATAGTTGCTATGGTAACAGTTAATCTGTTATGGTGATTCTATAGTTGCTACGATGACAGTTAATCTGTTATGGTGATTCTGTAGTTGCTATGGTAACACAATTAATCTATTATAGTGACTATAGTTGCTATGATAACAATTAGTCTGTTATGGTGATTCTATAGTTGCTATGATAACGCAATTAATGTATTATGGTGATTCTATAGTTTCTTTGGTAACACAATGTTATGGTTATCCTATAGTTGCTATGGTAACAGTTAAACTGTTATGGGGATTCTATAGTTGCTATGGTAAGAGTTAATATGTTATGGTGATAGTATAGTTGCTATGATAACAGTTAATCTGTTATGGTGATTCTATAGTTGCTATGGTAACGCAATTAATGTATTATGATGATTCTATAGTTACTTTGGTAACACAATGTTATGGTTATTCTATAGTTGCTATGGAAACAATTAATCTGTTATGATGATTCTATAGTTGCTATGGTAACAGTTAATCTGTTATGATGATTCAATAGTTAATATGGTAACACAAGGACTAAATGAACAAATGACCCAATACTGTATTGGTTTACCACTATACTGTGTATTATACTAAAACACACCAGAGTTTTCTGTAGTAAAAGCTAAAGTATGCTGCAGCATTTATTAGAGTTAATCAGTTTATTAAAGTATGTCGTTAACAAAGAGTTACTATAGAAATACTATATAGTATAATACACTTTACTAGAAGATGGTTCAAAAACACTATAGTATTTGCTGTATTTCTTAAATATCACTACATTAATAGTGCAGTGTATTTCACAAGCTAATGTCAGATGTACGAATGGTGTTATTACAAGAAAATAACGTGTGTGTGTGTGTGTGTGTGTGTGTGTGTGTGTGTGTGTGTGTGTGTGTGTGTGTGTGTGTGCAGATTGAGGAGTGGGAGGAGCAACAGCTTGACGAGCAGGTGAACTTCAACAGCTGCAAGATTGACCCCGCCCCCTTCCAGCTGGTAGAGCGAACATCACTACACAAGGTGTGTGTGCGTGTGTGTGAGAGAGAAAGAGAGAAAGTTTAGGTTGTGTATGAATGTAATCTCTTTTGACATTTTTAATAAAAGGTCTACACACGCACACACATACTGACACTGGATTCATCATGTGCAATTGTAAACCCGCTTGTGGCGAGAGCAGAGAAGTTAAGACTTTCTCTGCCATCTTACACACACACACACACACACACACACACACACACACACACACACACACACACCCTCCTGCCGGCAGCTGTGAATGTCCTTAATATGCTTCATTCATTCTCTCTTACGCCTCCACTTTTCTACACTCCCTATTTATACACAAACTCACACACACACACACTTAAATATGCAATCACACTCACACACACTTAATACACAATCACACTCACACACAAATAGATATTCTATATTTGGAATGGCAATAGTAATATAAACAAATGACCCAATATTACACACACCTGCAGTTTTTAGGGAGTATCCCACATGACCAAAATACTGCAGTTATTCATACTAGATAATAAAGCATTGTTGAACCATACTGTTATAGTACAGTGTTGTACGGAAAGTATTCAGACCCCCTTAAATGTTTCACTCTGTTATATTTCAGCCATTTGCTAAAATAATTTAAGCTTTTTTTTTCCTTCATGAATCTACACACAGCACCCCATATAGACAGAAAAACACAGAACTGCTGACATTTTTGCAGATTTATTAAAACAGAAAACCTGAAATATCACATGGTCATGAACTCTTTGCTCAGCATTTACTACAGGGGTTTCAAACTTAAATTGGTGGGAGGCAAATCAGTGATTGACAGTTTATAGGTGGGCCGTTTTAACATTCAAGCACAAGAAGAAAGTGGAAACCTGAGATAACTGATGCATCAGAATCAGATGCGCAATCATAGCAGTTTGTTGGTAAAAGCCGCTAAACACCACTTGCCTTTGACAGCAAAAGCCTCTATATCCCGAGAACCAATCAGAAGGCGTGAATCGAATCATATGTTTTTAATATGTCTTCGCCGGCTTTTACGCTTACGATTTTAAAAGACGGAGTTTGATGAACTGGATGAGCCTGTCCGACTGTAAGTGAATAGCAAATGAAAATGTCCCTTACCTCAAAAGAAAACACACTGTACAGTCGGGAGTGTAGCATGCATTCATCACGTGTTTTTGCGCAGCGAAGCTACTTTGAATGAGTCCGATTTACTATACAATAAACAGCAACTGCATTTCACGAAAGACGAAGTTAAGATGCCGTTCTTTAATCCCGCATGGATGCTATGAGGATAAACAAGAGATGAAAAAGAGACCAAGACCTTGAGGATGGTGAGAATGAATGACTAAAGTTGTCTGAGAGACATCCTCTTTTTTTTTTTTTGCACAGTAGGCCCACCTTGTGTTTTATTTGCTAATGCAAGCAATGTTTTAAAAGATAAATATAACGTCCTCAACTATACATTATATTCCTTTAATAAATTATACTATTTTTTAGCAATAGACAATGCACAGATATTGATGTTTCACAATGTTTTTACACTACATTATTTGAATCTAACAAGCTTGTTTACACGTCTCTACTAACATTAAATCCAAATCCCAAATATTAGAAATGACAACAGATCGTTAAGATTTAATTAATGTCAGTTTTAATGTTATTGATTAATGAACGTGACAGATTTCATTCATTTATTTTCCTTCTGCTTAGTCCCTGGTTTATCAGGGGTTAACACAGCGGAATGAACCGCCACTTACTTGACAGATGTATATATTTAAAATTTCAGGTGGTCTGTGTAGTGTGTTTTATGTTTGGTAAAATAATCTCTAGTTGCATGCTTAATGATTTTCATCTAATTACACTGTCTTGTCTCAATAGGTGGATTTAGAGGGTTTTGCATAAAAAGCAGATGTGGATTTAGCTGGTTTTGACGCAAAAGAAATCTACCTTGTTAAAAAACTGAATTGTCTAAAGTGATATTTATAAAAAAAATATATATTTTATTTATCAGCTAATCACCTTCTCATTATATATAAAATGAAACTTCTGAGCCTAACCAGAGAAGCCTGACAGAAAATGCTCATTTACAAGAAAAGAGGTCTGATGGATTTAGAGGGTTTTGCATCTGAACTCATTTCAAGCATTACCTGTCACCAGTGATAATGCAAATCAGCACGTTTATCGTGTCACACAACGACTGCTGAAATGTATCTGTGGTTGTTGTGTGTATGGCTGAGTATTAGACACAATTATTTTACTGGCAATTATTCTTCTCAATATCTTTCTCTTTTGGTAAAACTACAACAATGAGGGGGAAAGTATGTCAGTGAAGGCAAGTTATTGAATAACGATGGTTTGTTCTGTAGACTATTGAAAAATGTATGTAGCTTAAAGGGCTAATCATTTTGACCTTAAAATGGTTTTTAAAAAGTTAAAATCTGCTTTTATTCTAGCCGAAATAAAACAAATAAGACTTTCTCCAGAAGAAAAAATATTATCAGACACGCTGTGAAAAATTCCTTGCTCTGTTAAACATCATTTGAGAAATATTTAAAAAAGAAAAAAAATTCAAAGGGGGGCTAATAATTCTGACTTCAGCTGTACATATTCACATTTACTTTAACAAGTTCAATTCAATCAGCTGTACAGTTTTACTTATGTACATAGTTTTTATGCAAATCTTAATAAGCACATGAGGACAATCTATTAAATGAGACTATATGAATCGAATATTAGTAAATTGATCATATTGTTAAACCACCAGCATAATGTTTAAGCCATGAATAAGTGTTTGTACAACAAAATACAAGTGGTAAAAAGCTGATAATAATCAAACGACCCTTGAATATTTACAAAAATAGAGCTTTAGTAAAAATAGAGCACTTACGGACATATATTTTAATGTTTAAATCTGCCACAGATTTAAAACGTGTGTGTTACTGTCGACCTCATGCTAAGAGAAACTGAAAGTAAAACTAATCTGAATGCAGTACTTTAAATGTCCAGTAGGTGGCGGGTCAAAACCACAAGTGGCTATATGCAACTGCACAACAATGATGGTTCAAAAATATATGTTTTGGTGGGCCGAATCTCATTATATTTTTGATGTCGGTTGCAGGCCGACAGCTTTAGACCCCTGATTTAGTAGAAGCACCCTTTTAATCTAATACAGCCGTGAGTCTTTTGAGGAAAGATGCAAGAAGTGTTTCACACCTGGATTTGGGGATCCTCTCCCATTCCTCCTTGCAGATCCTCAGGTTGGATGATAAACGTTGGTGAACAGCCATTTTTAGGCCTCTCAACAGATGCTTAATTGGGTTTAAGTCAGGCTCTGGCTGGGCCATTCAAGGACAGTCACAGAGTTGTTGTGAAGCCACTCTGTTATTTTAGCCGTGTGCTTTAGGTCATAGTTGTTGTTACCATAGCAACTATAGAATCATCACGACAGATCAATTGCTATGGCTGTTGTGATACCATAGCAACTATAGAATCTCCACAACAGATCAATTACTATGGCTGTTGTGTTACCGTAGCAACTATAGAATCACCACAACAGATCAGTTACTATGGCTGTTGTGTTGCCATAGCAACTATAGAATTACCACAAAAGATGCTGTTGGATTACCATGGCAACTATAGAATCACCACAACAGATCAATTGCTATGGCTGTTGTGATACCATAGCAACTATAGAATCTCCACAACAGATCAATTACTATGGCTGTTGTGATACCATAGCAACTATAGAATCTCCACAACAGATCAATTACTATGGCTGTTGTGATACCATAGCAACTGTAGAACCACCACAGCAGATCAATTAGTTTGGCTGTCGTGTTACCATAGCAACTATAGAATCACCACAACAGATCATTTACTTTGGTTGTTATGTTACCATAGCAACTATAGAATCACCACAGCAGATCAATTACTATGGCTGTTGTGTTACCATAGCAACTAAAGAATCACGACAATAGATCAAAAGCTATGGCTGTTGTGTTACCATAGCAACTATAGAATCACCACAACAGATCAATTACCATGGCTGTTGTTACCATAGCAACTATAAAATCACCACAACAGATCAATTACCATGGCTGTTGTTACCATAGCAACTATAGAATCACCACAGCAGATCAATTACTAAGGCTGTCGTGTTACCATACCAACTATAGAATCACCACAATAGATCAAAAGCTATGGCTGTTTTGTTACCATAGCAACTATAGAATCACCACAGCAGATCAATTACTAAGGCTGTCGTGTTACCATACCAACTATAGAATCACCACAATAGATCAAAAGCTATGGCTGTTTTGTTACCATAGCAACTATAGAATCACCACAACAGATCAATTACTATGGCTGTCGTGTTACCATAGCAACTATAGAATCACCACAATAGATCAATTACCATGGCTGTTGTGTTACCATAGCAACTATAGAATCACCACAACAGATCAATTACTATGGCTGTCGTGTTACCATAGCAACTATAGAATCACCACAGCAGATCAATTACTATGGCTGTCGTGTTACCATAGCAACTATAGAATCACCACAATAGATCAAAAGCTATGGCTGTTGTGTTACCATAGAAACTGTAGAACCACCACAACAGATCAGTTACCATGGCTGTTGTGTTACCATAGCAACTATAGAATCACCACAACAGATCAGTTACCATGGCTGTTGTGTTACCATAGCAACTATAGAATCACCACAACAGATCAATTACTATGGCTGTCGTGTTACCATAGCAACTATAGAATCACCACAACAGATCAATTACTATGGCTGTCGTGTTACCATAGCAACTATAGAATCACCTCAACTGATCAATAACTATGGCTGTTGTTCCTCTTGTTTTGGACAGACTCACACCATCTTCTCTCTGCTGGGTTTGGATCATGCGTACGTCACCAGCATCGGGAGGCTCATTGGAGTGGTTTCACTGAGAGAGGTGAGAGTTCTTAATTTCAAGGATTATTCTGAGGATTAGTCTCAAATATTAGTACAATGTCAAATAGTTGTTTTCTGTCTGAATATATAATCAAGTGTTATTTATATATTGTGTGTGTGTGTGTGTGTGTGTGTGTGTGTGTGTGTGTGTGTGTGTGTGTGTGTGTGTGTGTGTGTGTGTGTGTGTGTGTGTGTGTAGCTGCGTAAAGCCATCGAGGGCTCCATGACGGTGAAGGGAGTGAAGGTTCGTCCTCCGCTGGCCAGTTTCAGAGACAGTGGAACCAGCGGCACCAGCAGCGAGAGCGAAGCCACAGAACTGCACAAACTGTGGGACCGACACTCCAGCCTGAGCCTGCCCCGAGATCAGCAGAACCACAACACTGACAACAAGACACACTGACCCCTGTAAGAGAATGTGTGTGTGTGTTTGTGCGTGTATGAGTGTATGTACAGGGGTTGTACAATGAATATAAAACACTGGCCAATATAGTGTTGGAGATTTCATGGCTGAATTTAACCAGCCTGGTGGCCAGTCTTCATTGGTGGCACACTCCACCAGTAAGAGCCGATTGTGAAGGCTTGATTAGCAGAGTTTTGTAATGTTTTCAGATGAGTCCACCTTCACAGTCTTTCCCACATCTGGGAGAGTTACGGTGTGGAGAAGCCCCAAAGAAGCGTCCCACCCAGACTGCTGCATGCCCAAAGTGAAGCATGAGGGTGATCAGTGATGGTTTGGACTGCAATGTCATGGCATTTCCAAGACCTTATACTCATTCTAGATGGGTACTGGATCACTGCCAAGGACTACCCAACCATTCTGGAGGACCATGTGTACCCAATGGGTCAAACAGTGTATCCTGAAGGCATGTGTATCAGGATGATAATGCAGAAATACCCACAGCAAGACAGGTGACCGAGTGGTGTGATGAAGTTGAACATCTGCCATGGCCTGCACAGACACCAGATCTATATATTATTGAGCACTTTGGGGTGTTTGGGAGGTGCGAGTCAGGAAAGATTGTCCTCAATCAGCATCACGTAGTGAACCGGACGCTATTCTGAAGAAGAGCGATTTAAAATCCCTCTGGCCGCTGTGCAGGACTTGTATCTGCCAATCCCAAAGATACACATGCCTTCAGGATACAATGTTTGACCCGTTGGGTACACATGGTCCTCCAGAATGGTTGGGTAGTGTAACCTACTGTCTAGCCAAGCATCCTATCTGAAAAGAGAGGGAGGATGATAGGGAGTTGGTTTGGGTGAATACCTTTGACAGAGGTCGTCATTTCCAATTTTCATTCATTCATTCATTTTCTTTTTGGCTTAGTCCCTTTATTAATCCGAGGTCGCCACAGCGGAATGAACCACCAACCAATCCAGCACTTTTTTACGCAGCGGATGCCCTTCAAGCCACAACCCATCTCTGGGAAACCACCATACACACTCATTCACACTCATACGCTACAAACAATTTAGCCTTCCCAATTCACCTGCACCACATGTCTTTGGACTGTGGGGGAAACCGGAGCACCCGGAGGAAACTCGCGCGAACGCAGGAAGAACATGCAAACTCCACACAGAAACGCCAACTGACCCAGCTGAAGCTCGAACCAGCGACCTTCTTGCTGTAGGGCGACAGCACTACCTACTGCGCCACTGCGTCGGCCATTTCCAATATACCATAACGTTTTGTTTCTTTGTTTAATTAAGGAGCTATAAAAAGCCAACCAAAATTAAATGTTGTAAACGAATCAGACTCAAAGGCAGGAGCTTCTCGACTGGTTTATAGTGTATCATTGATCTCCATTGTGTTAGAAATGGGATTGTTTATGTTTTTACTGTAATAAGTTGATTATAAAATGTTAATAATGATACTGCATCACTAATTAATATGCTTTAAAGCAACATTCACGAGTTATTTTTAAATATTAGCAAATAAATTAGGAAATTACACGTGACAAATTTATGGTAATACGGTTTGACATATTCAACTTTGGCCCATAGCCCTCAATCCAGTTTCGTTTTTGGCCCTTTATATAAAAAAGTTTGGCCACTCGTCCTCTACACCATACTAATGAATTATTGTCGCTTCATTGTCCAACCCCTGTATATGTATGTGTGTGTATGTGTATGTGTTTTTGTAATATATCAGGACACAAATCTGTATAATGACATGGTTATGACACAGATATTACAAGCTGGGGAGTTATTATGACATCGATGTCCTCACCGAATGAGTTTTTTCAGAAAGTAAACCTGTACAGTTTCCTGTGAGGGTTGGGTTGAGGTAGGGCAATGGAAAATACAACTTGGACAGTTTCAAAACAATGGAAACCTATGCAATGTCCCCACAATTCAGAAAATCCCGTGTGTGTTTGAGCTATACTCAGTGTTCGTCCTCTGTCTTCAGGTGTGTCGGTGCAGGATCAGCTCCAGTAGGACGAGGGTTTTTTCTTCCTCCAGGATCAGTTTTATGTGTGGGTCAGTTCAGTTTCAGAGAATCAGGCTCTTGCTCAGCGCTTCCGTCTCGTTTTCCAGCATAAATATACAAACTGTGCTCTTAAATCAAGATATATTTACTGGAGAAGCAAAATCACTGAATATATTAAGTCTTGTTTATTTTTTTAGTTTTTATATATAAATAAATGATTAAAAATATGTTGAATTTTTGCTTATGAAAACAGTCTAACGGGTCAGAAAAATCTGCTCTTTTTGTTTTGAGTACACAACATTTAATTTTTAATATGTTTTTTTCGTCTCAAGTTTTCCTAGCATCATCTTAAAGCTCTCATGAACGGATAATAAAGTTGGTCACACTTTATTTTGATGGTCCGTTTGTTGAAAATATTTACATTGCATTTACATGCCATTTAATTCTTATTAGATTATAAGTAGACTGTTAGGTTGGGGTTAGTGTTGAGGTTAGGGTTATTGTAAGTTGACATGTACTTGCAAAGTTTCTTATAGTCAGTTGAATGTCTATTGAAGCGGCAGTATCAGCAGATATTAAGCACACAGTCTACTAATACTGAAATGGACCATCAAAATAAAGTGTTACTTAAAGTTTTTTAGATGTTAGTATCAATATTATCAGTTTTTAGGATATCTATAGTCTAGAGTGCTCCAAAACAGTGACATAATCGGCATTTAGAAGATCTAAAACTAATATAAGCATGTAAAGCTTGTAGTTTGTCACTTCTGCTCAAATGGATCAACACATTAACTCACTCATAACCAATCAAATGCTCTCTAGTATCTGACATGCTCTGCCCCCTTTAAGATGCTTCTCATTTGCTTTTCATTTGATGCATTTTAGCTCAACCACTGGCACACTTTTAGAAATAAAGGTACACGAGCTGTCACTGGGGTGGTACCTTTTCAAAAGGTACAAATTTGTACCCAAAAGGTCTATATTAATTCCTCAAGGGTACATATTAGTACCTAAAAAGTACAAGTGTTAATATGGACGCTTTTAGTACAAATGCTTAACTTTTGAAAAGGTACCACCCCCGTGGGAGGAGCTACTCTGTCCCACCCTATCTGTGTTTTGGTTGAGATTATGTCAAACATTGAATATAAATGCATAGTTCAAAGCACTTCACGGGACCTTTAAGAGGTGTTAAAATTACCCGAGATAAGATTGATATTATGAGTAAACTGTTAAAACGAGGAGAAAAAATATTTCATCAGAATTAAAACACTTTTAATTAAAAGTGAAAACAAAATATTTGAGCAGAATCTCCTGCAAGATATTATTTTTAGTGTAACTTTCCTGATTTTTACACTTTCATTTAGTAAACAGCATTTCATATCTTGCATAATGACACTTTATATTAGATACAGCTTCATTTTCAAGAGTTCACATTTAGCTGATGATTGATTATAAAGCTTGTTTGGCATGCTGTCCTGGGAGAGAGCCCTGAGCTCATAAGATGCTCGATGCTTGTAGGGCAAGAGGGGAGTCTAAGCTCTGGTAAATTTCGAGAACTCCCCTGCTGTAGTAGCTAATGAACAGATAGTGATTGCTCCTAAGAGATAACTACTTACTAGGAGCATGTCTATGGTGCTGATTTGGATTAGTCAATTAATTTAAGTTGCATGTTTTTGGACGGTGGGAGGAAACCGGGGAACCAGGGGGAAACCCACATGAGCACGGGGAGAACGTGTAAACTCCGCACAGAAACATCAACTGGCTTGGTAAGGACTAGAACCAGTGACGTTCTTGCTGTAAATCAACAGTGCTAACCACTGGGCCACCGTGCCACCCATATAAAAAAGAAGGAGGAGTAGGGGTGGAAGGGGGGATTCTTCAAAACGAAGATGGCTGTGATATGGATTTTAGGGTATTTATAATGGCTTAGGAATCATCTGATTAGTGAATCATGAATTGGCTAATGTGGGGGCAGCCGCATGCAATCATAAGCACGTGATCCTCTCCAAATTAGTTTATAAATAAACTTCACTTAAAAATATTATGTGTGCAATTAAAGATGCTGTATGTTAGTATTTGACTTTTCTAAAGCATAAAAATCACATAATATGTTTGCAGATACATAAGTGAATATTTATATGAGCAATAGCTTACTCATAGCACTGCAGTATGGCTGTGTACTGCCACTGGTGGAAGGTGTGCGTTGGCTTGAGTGCGTTAGTGTCCCACCAGTGACGATATACAGCCACATCGCACTGCTATGAGTGTGATATTGCGTTTATACAACAGTTTGATGGCATAATTGCGGATATAAAAAAGAAAATCAAACACAGAGTCTTAAAACCCTTTTGTATTAGGAACTACTTTTTTCCGCCATTCATTCACATCTGCAGCTGATGTCAGGTGTCAAATCTGTTTCTGGAGGGCCGCTGCTCTACACAGTTTGGTTCCAACCCTGCTTCAACATACTTACCTGTAGGTTTCAAACAAACCTGAAGGACCTAATTAGATTGATCAGGTGTGTTTAATTGGAGTTGGAACTAAACTGTGCAGAGCTGTGGCCCTCCAGGAACTGAGTTTGACACCTGTGCTCTAGTGTAATGTCTAAAGTGATGACAAAACAGCTGATTTTGCTCACATATTAAGATTATAAGGCTGAACGGCATGAAATGCCATCAGTCTACTGAGATTTCCTAGTATTTCTATGTTGCAACCGGGAGATCACAATAATTAACCAGCAAAAAGCCAAAGCAAAGCAAACACTGGCAGATTACTGTTGTGTTTGTGATCAGGAAAAATTCTAAACACATGCGGGCATTTCTTCTTTCTTTCTTTCTTTTTACAGAACTAGTCTGTAATAACGAAAACATGAGATGCATTCGAAACAAACAGATGGCCAGAGTGGCCAACACAAAATGAATACATTCCTGATATGTGCGTCCCATCTCACACTCAATACACTACAATTACTATGGTATAAATAGCACTACAACATACAAAAGAGAGAGATCGACTTAGAATGTCATTTTCTTGCTTAATAATAATTTTATCCGCTGTAGTTTGAAATTAGTATTTTCAGTAGTAGAAATTGTATTTTGAATTAGTTTTTCTTTGTTAAGGACTTTTTATGCAGTCTCTGTCACCATCTTGTGGTGAAACGTCAACCATCTTTGCTCTGCTCAGTATGACAGGCTGATGGCCGCCGACACGCTGTCCCACCAAAATTCTACATATTTAAAATAGGCACTATCCTTATAAATAAACTACATAGTTGCAATCTAATCGACTAAAAAAGCCTCAACAAAATACATTTTGTTGTCCAACTGCTGCAATATTTGTCAAACTGTAGTGAGTTTATTGATCTGCTGTCACTCTCTATATTGCGGAGTAATACAAAAGGGTGAAGAGACTGTCTGAGTGCTGTTATTGCAGAATATCACACGGCTATCAGCCAATCAGATTCGAGATATATATATATATATATATATATATATATATATATATATATATATATATATATATATATATATGTATATGTATATATGTATATGTATATATGTATATATATATGTATGTATATATATATATATATGTATATGTATATATGTATATGTATATATGTATATATATATGTATGTATATGTATATATATGTATGTATATGTATGTATATGTATATATATGTATGTATATGTATATATATATATATATATATGTATGTATATGTATATATATATATGTGTATGTATGTGTATATATATGTGTGTGTATCTATCTATAGATAGATAGATAGATAGATAGATAGATAGATAGATAGATAGATAGATAGATAGATAGATAGATAGATATGCATTTAGATATGTATTTAGATATGTATATATGTATTTTTTTTTCTTTTTTAATAGAAAACAAGACTTAATATCTCTGGTAATTAATAAGTTTAATTATTAAAAATATATTATTAATATAGTAGCATATAGTAAACCAGTTTTTATATAGCATTATTTGTACTTTTTATATACGTCATTTGCATTTTGTGAGGAAAAACGAGCATATTTTTGACCTTATTAGGCAGACTTTAAATATTTTTACAGCAAAAATCACTGTTCATAATTAATAATAATATTTAAGACTCAAACTCTTTATATTTGTGTGTATTTGGTGTTTCCTCCAGCTTGATTGCGAGATGTGTGTGTGTGTTTGTAATGTAAAGCGAGACAGAAGCGCAGTGCAGGATCTGCTGCCCACTCCTCTTCACACCCATTACACTTTCACAGTTATGTAAGATTGCGCACTTTTTATTCAAATGATCTTTCATGCACACTAATGGGCCTTTCTGAAAGATTGGCCATCATTTATTATTATTATTATTATTATGTTTTTTGTTTCTGCATGTTTGCACTAGAGGACGATTCAATGAAATCTATCACAGTCAAGAATATTTGCAATAATGCTAATCATGAACAAACTAATGATGTTTTTATGTGATCAGGAGAGAGTGAGTGTGTGTGTTTGTGTGTGTTTGCTGCAGGAAAATGATCAAAATCAGTGTTTGTGTTGATGTGCATGAGAAACTACAGCAAACCGTTCTGTCTTCTTCAGGAAAATCTCCTTCTTTCTCTCGTTTGTTAGAGGTTTGTGTGTTTTATAATGTCTGTGAAGAATTTCACCAAACAAGTCAAGAATATGTTCAGCTCATGTTTGAAATCAGACATTGTTTTGGCCTAATTTAAGATCATTTTTCCATTGTGAATTTATTATTTTGTTCATTTATTTAAATACAGATTTGGTGCATAATTTAATAATGTGTTAATAGTGCAATATAATAGTGCATACAAATAATTGAAAATAATAGTTTTTTTTTTTTCCAAATTTCAGATTTTTTAAAATATGTATATAAATTGAAATGAAAATCTGAAATTTGTCAGCTAAAATCTATTTTATTTTCAATTATTTTATTATTATTTAGTTTATTATTTTTATATATACTGGCCTCAAAAAAATCTAAGCAAAATTAATTTCAGGATTTTGTCAAAATACCTCTAACTTTGTTTATATTTTGTAATTAGATGGCAAATAGATGAAATTATATGATAAATATACGTTTTCCACCTGATTTACATCACTAAATTACCTTAAACAATGATAACCCAAATATTAGCTGAATGCTTTAATTTTATTACTTGCAAACTAAATTAACACACACAGAAATAAAGCAACGTTCACATATCAGAGTCATTTATTACCAGATTCCTGTGCAGTCTGTCAGACAGTGTGATGGGTGATTGGTGCATCTTCTTGGCTCAGTACCATGTCTTGGACAGTGGTGATAATTTCAACAGTGGATGATCTATCTCCGCCACACGATATACTGATCCAGTGCGATCAATTTTTGCCAACAAGTAATCCAATCCACTTTTGTCCAGTTTTCAGTCAGAAATTCATGAAGACAATGTGGACTTTCAGTTCTTGTAAACCTTTGATCAAACTCTTATCTTCATTCGAAAACAGTTTTTATTAAAGCTGTATGCAGGTAAAAGTAAATACGTCATCAGGACGTCATCACCAAGAAAAGTGAATAAAAGGATTATTCTAATGCACAGATTGTGATGTTATTCCTGTATTAAATTTAGTCATTCTTATTCCTGTAGAACGATAAGCAGCCTTATTTTTGATAGTGTATACACTCACCGGCCACTTTATTAGGTACACCTTACTAGTACCAGGTTGGACCCCTTTTTTGCCTTCTGAACTGCCGTAAACCTTCATGGCATAGATTCAACAAGCTACTGGAAATATTCCTCAGAGATTTTGCTCCATATTGACATGATAGCATCACACAGTTGCTGCAGATTTGTCGGCTGGATATTCTCCTCTGACCTCTGGCATCAACAAGGCATTTGCACCCACAGAACTGCCGCTCACTGGATATTTTCTCTTTTGAGGAACATTCTCTGTAAACCCTAGAGATGGTTGTGCGTGAAAATCCCAGTAGATCAGCAGTTTCTGAAATACTCAGACCAGCCCGTCTGGCACCAACAACCATGCCACATTCAAAGTCACTTAAATCCCCTTTCTTCCCCATTCTGATGCTCGGTTTGAACTTCAGCAGATCGTCTTGATCATGTCTACATGCCTAAATGCATTGAGTTGCTGCCATGTGATTGGCTGATTACAAATTTGTGTTAATGAGCAGGTGTACCTAATAAAGTGGACGGTGAGTGTGTGAATACTGTAAATATCAAATATGGATTTCATTTAAATTCTTTTAAAAGAAAACAAATAAATATTAAAATGAAAATGCGATAGCAAGGTAGTATTTATCCACCAAAGAATAAAACATATGCTAAAGAAAATATATCTATAAAACACAAAATACCACTTTTGTTGTATTTTATTTTATTGATTGATTTTCGTTTTCATTTTAAACAAAATATGTATTTAAAATAATTATGCAAAAAACTGGAAGTATTTTTACTCCATATTTGCCCAGTTTTCAAATGCTTAATGTTGTTATATATATATATATATATATATATATAATTACTTTTTTCATTTTAGATAGTATTTTTATTTTCTAAGTACTTCTATTTTGTGATAGAATTCAAATGAAAATCATCAATTTGTAGAGATTATGAACATTATACACGTATATTTGAAAATATCGAATCTTTACTGGCCTCACAGCAAGAAGGTCGCTGGTTCGAGCCTCGGCTGGGTCAGGTGGCATTTTTGTGTGGAGTTTGCATGTTCTCCCCGTGTTGGTGTGGGTTTCCTCCGGGTGCTCCGGTTTCCCCCACAGTCCAAACACATGCGCTATAGGGGAATTGATGAACTAAACTGGCCGTTGTGTGTGTGAGAATGTGAGTGTGTATGGGTGTTTCCCAGTAGTGGGTTGCAGCTAGAAGGAAATCCGCTGTGTATATAACGTATACCAGAATAGTTGGTGGTTCATTCCGCTGTGGCAACCTCTGAAATAGAGACTAAGCCGAATGAATGAATGAATGAATGAATATTTATTTGACTATATATAAAACTTTAAGCCAAAACAAACATGTTCTTGTCTGTTTTTGTGAAATTCTCAAACAAATTTGATGAACAACAGCCGAAAAGATCAAAATCTGAGAGTATTTTATTATCCACTGTTAATATTAAATGTAAATGTCATTGATAATTGTTACCTTTGATTTGCTGATCATTTTAATTTGAGCTAAGTGTATTTAATTGAATCTTAACTGACAGATTTGACCAATAAGCTTTAATCTGTTTGAGGCAGGAGGCGGAGCTTATTTTTGTGTTGATTTGTTTTGTGTGTGTGTGTGTAGATTTTAATATATTTAAAATGTGGCATTAACTTAAATATTTCCTGGTTTCACCATTTATTAATGACTCCTGTTTATGTGACAAACGTTCCGAGAGAACGCTGAGCGAACCGTATGTCATTTCATCTCAGAGAATGTGTGTTGTTTTTGTGTATATGGATTTACAGTGCCAGTATCATCTCTGAAATGACTTTCATCTGAATACACTCCTTTATGTTCCTGTTTTTCCTCTCTAAACGGACCAAAAATGATGATGGCATCCTTTATTTTGTGCATCAGATGTCTTTGGTTTATCAATATTCGTCATGTCTTTGTGGTCCATTTCATTTCATGTATTAGAATATGTTGAATATGAGAATCATATTTATTAACAATCTTAACGCATAGTAGATCAGCAGTGATTTATTTTTGATATCATTGTCATTATTTTCAGTAATTGGGAGATAATGTGTTTGTGCAATAACATTTCTGCTAGTCAGTAACCAGATTTAAAACAATCTATGACTTTTGTGTGGAGATAACCATATTTTTTCTAAGGAAAATGAGCTGTTTTTGTGTTTAATGGAGGCGTTTCAAACATTTGCTGATGTTTTTGAGCTCTAGAAACTATAAATCTCTGCCATAGAAAACAGTGTTTGTTCAAAACTCAATGTTCACATACAGTTTACAGTGTAAATCTTCACAACCGGACTTAAAACTCAGCGATCTTTGAAACGGCTACAGCAAAACGGCTGCTTTTCTGAGAAAAAACGAATCTGTAGAACGTTTTTTTGTACATCAGGGATGAATAAAATGATTTAACATGAAAACATCGACTGATTTCTTTCTTTTTAATTTCCTTAAATGAAGAATCAGCCTCATTTCACAAGGAAACGTAACTATTTTAGGTAAGTATTGGCAGAAAAGTGGCTAATTCATAGGATTTTTAAATAGAAGACGTGTCCACAAACCACACCACTAATAAATTTGACTAAAATGTAATAATGAGACGGTATAAATTAATATGAATTAGCCACTAAATCAAAATAGTGCAAAATGCTGTGAGATTGTGTTGGAAAGTTTATTGTAAAAGTAGTTATGAAAATCAAGATGGATTTTGTTCAGAAATTAAGTTCAGAAATTTAATTTGATCAGAAGTCAATTGTTTACTCTTCTGTTTTTATTATAATTTTTTAGACCTTTTCACTTTGTAAACAAACCCAACAATTGGGTAAAAAAAGTCATTTAAATTGAATTGAAAAAATAGCATGGGTTATTACCATAACCTCTAACCCAAAGTAATATTGGGTTTGTAATTCTGCTTATAAAGTAAACCTATGTTTAGACGTTTACATTAAAATCTCATTTACATGACAATAAAAAGTTTTTTGCAGAGAAATATGTACATCCAGTGCGGTCAATTTTCACCAAAAAGTAATTCAATCCACTTTTGTCCAGTTTTTAGTTGGAAATTCACAAATAAAACGTGAACTTTCAGTTCTTGTAAACCTTTGATCAAACTCTTATCTTCATTCAAAAACACCATTTTTATTTAAGCCATACGCAGCTAAAAATATATACGTCATCATTATGCGATCATTACGCCATTGCCAAGGATGGTAAATAAAAGGATTATTCTTATGCACAGATTGCGCTGTTATTTCTGTACGAAATTAGTATTTAGAAATTTAGTTATTCTTATTCCTGAAGTACGATAAGCAGTCTTATTTTTGTATGATATATTATTGCTTGTTTTTTTAGACTCTGTGTATATATATATATATTCCAATTATGAATTTAATTTACATTCTTTTTAATGAAAATAAAAATATATGTAAATGAAAATAAGATAGAAAGGTATTTATTCAACAAAGAATAATGAACGATAAGAAAATATATATGAAAACAAATACAACTTATTTTGTATTTTATTTTAAACTTTTTTTTCAGAGAAATATACACATAACTGACATTTTAAAGCAAACATTTTAGTACTTTGACATTTTTAGTTTTTATGTATTCAAATTTCTGAAGACAATATTTATTTTGACATTTTTCAGACTCACTTATAGATGCTTAGAAATTTGTAAAGCAATTTGACTGATGTCAAATCAGTGAACGTTTATGTTGTTGCTATTGTTTATTTCATTTAGATCTGTGTTATTTAATCAACATTTTTGTAAGAAGGTTGTTTGAACAGTTAAAATTATTTATAAAATATGGATTTGTATTTTAATTGTTACCTTAATTGTAGAAAAAATGTAATATTAAAACAGGCGCGAACCGCAAGCGTTTGGTAGAACTGGTTAAACGTGACAATTTTTAGGCGGCAAATTTGAATTTGAAAAGTGCGACAGAATTTACCGTTAACGGTCGCTGAAGCCAAAGAGCTTAAAATCACTAAGAGGCGACAACAACCGCGCCCAGCAACAGCCCGGTTTCCGCCATTTGGGAGTGAAAGCGATCTGGCCGATCGTATTGCTGTCGCGATGCCAAGCAGCTGCTTTGTTTTTTATTTATTTATTTTAAAAGCGCATTAAAGCTGAGATACAACCTGAAAGACGACAATACAACAGCTACTATCACAATCATCAGCACTTCCCGCTGTTCTATTGGAGTTTTCATTCCAAAATGGCCGTCATCTAGTGGCTGTTTTCCGAATTATACTAGAGTGTCGCCTCTTGGTGATTCTATGCTCTTTGCTGAAGATGAGGATCGCTGAAAGCTGCGTCTGTTCCTCATAATCTGGACGAATAAAACTCTTCATTTTTATTTATTATTTTATCTTTATCGTTTTTGGTGTGTTTCATTTATGGTTCTGCTGTCAGACACTGCAAAGCCTTGTGGAAATGGCATCTTGTAGCAAACAATATTGGCTACCAAGGTAAGTAAACATGTACTATACACAAGTAAAAGGTCATAGTAATTTTACCTGTATCTTCATTTTAAGAATGTCTATAAAAATAAAATTGATAAGTTAATTAGTCTATTAAATCTTGTTTTGATGAAAATGTAGCATTGCTTGCAAACATGCCCGATCAATTTAGAGAGAAATCAATGATTAGCTTATATTTACAGATAATTTGCTATTCTTAACGCTCTATATATAGATTTTTTTTCTTCTTTCAGTTGATGTCATAATTAAAAAAAAAGCTCAAGCAAATATATTAATTGTTTTTATTTCTCAAAGAGGATCAAAAGCTTTATGCAGTACAGAAAGGCTAATTACCAGTCTGATTGTTGTAATTATTATAATTATTTTGCCTTGTTTTTCTAAATTGTCATTTTTGTTAACTTTAACAATATTGTTTTCTGTTTTTACCATAGTTGGATGTTCGAAGAATATTTTTTAGTTATAATGCATAATTTTGGCTGCACTTCAATAACATATCAAGTTTGTGAAATAAAGACATGAATAGAAGTGTTTTGTGCTAAATGTTTTATAGGAGCCATTGTTTAAAGAACAGTAAATAGAAAAACAACATCATCAAAGCCCTTCTGAGGGTTTGTTTATGTAGAATTCAACGAGGAAAGAATTTGTTTATTATATGATCCTAAACCCACATTATAGTCATGATAATCTGACGCTGATTGGTGTAATTCTAAACATTTAAAGGTGGTATATGAAATATGCAATACAAAGAAATGAAAAGATATTGAAGCAATAGAAGAAATGAAAACAAAAAAGAGGCGGGATAAAAACAACAACAAAAAAGGGAGTAAACCCATTGCCTTAAAATTAGGTAAATGAAATTTGTGCATAATTATAAAGAAATAAGTTGTCAACTTCCAAGTTACAGGGTGGCACGATGGCTCAGTGGTTAACACTGTGGCCTCACAGCTAAAAGGTCGCTGGTTCCAGTTCAGCTGGGTCAGTTGGCATTTCTGTGTGGAGTTTGCATGTTCTCCTCATGTTGGCGTGGGTTTCCTCTGCGTAAGACATATGTTGGAATAGTTGGCGGGTCATTCCGCTGTGGGAACCTCTAATAAATAAGGGACTAAGCCCAGGGAAAATGAATGAATGAAGGTTGTCAAGTTACAACAATTTTACTCACTTTTTTAAAGTAACTAGTCGTTTTACACTGTACTTAAAAATGGCTTGTATACCCTAAAGAATTGTTAAAATAATATTAGCTTAATTTAATAAATTATCATTACACTATTAAAAAAATGCTGGGTTGTTGTAGCCCAATGTTGGGTCAAATACATGCAAACAGTTGTGTATAAAAGTATAATTTTATTATAATTTTAAAACTGCACCTAACATTAAATTCAACTCACGTGTGTTAGTATAACACTTTTCACAATAATTTTTGTTTTAAATTGCTTTACAAAAGGAGCACATTATTTAATTACAATTAAAATAAAAAGTTATGATTAATAGTTACCATAACTTTATTAGTTACTAATTACTTCCAACTAGTTAACTAGTAACTAATAGCATTTAACAGTAAAAATTATTATATATGAGCAATTCCATGCAAAAGTCAACCTTGCCATGAAAACAGTTAAGTTTTCGCCAAAATAGTGAAATTTGGAGTGAAAGCGATCGGCCACTGGATCTTATTGCTGCCGCGATGGCAAGCAGCTGCTTTGTTTTTTCTTTATTTATTTTAAAAGCGCATTAAAGCTGAGATACAACCTGAAAGACGACAATACAACACTTACAATCACAATCATCAGCACTTTTAGTAGTTTATTTTACAGACCTGTAATATGCTGCTGTTCTAGTGGAGTTTTCATTCCAAAATGGCCGCCATCTAGTGGCTGTTTTCCGAACTACACTAGAGTGTCGCCTCTTGGTGATTCTACGCTCTTGGCTGAAGCTGAGGATCGCTGAAAGCTGCGTGTGTTCCTCATAATCTGGACGAATAAAACTCTTCATTTTTATTTATGTCAACCTTGCCATGAAAACAATTATGTTTTCGCCAAAATAGCGAAACCGTTTCTGCATTTTTTTGTGCAAGCATTTTACAGTACTTTAAAAATGCTCAAAATGTGTCTGTTAATCTTCCAAAACAATTATATTTGATTTACCAAAATCACACAAGTGGCAATTTCACATCTGTCACATCCATAACGGAGCGTTTTCCTCATAAATGCAAAAAATGTCAAATAAATCAAATCAATCGTTTTTTGTTCTATAGAGAACCAACTTTTATCCTTTTGATTCTCATTATTTCTCTTGGGTTGTGCAGTTTAATTCACAGAATTTCTACAAAGCATACTGTACACTCGCTAACCTTTTTGTCACATGCGTAACACGTTTATTTAATATATATTTTTATATATTTAATATAAAATATTTACATTTTAATATAAATATATAAAATATTTATATTTAATATATAAAAAATCTTAACAGATTGATATTTTTCTGCTCCCACAACTCTGTGGTTAGTTGTTTTGGAAAATTAAGCAGTTGTTTCAATATAACGTTAGCTTATGCTTCCTATGTGAATTCATGGTTTGAGATTTTACTGCAAATGTCACATCCATAACACTGGAATTGCTCATATAATTATAGCTGAATCGTCAATGTCTATGTGTAAATGTTGTGTGCATTAGGTAGGTATGCTCTGATCGATCGTATTAGCCGATAATCACATTTCATGACTAGATCAGTGCTGATCGGAGCATTCATTCATTTTCTTTTGAACCGCCAACTCATCCAGCACATGTCTTACGCAGTGGATGCCCTTCCAGCTGCAACCCATGGGAAACATCCATACACACTCATTCACACACATACACTAACGGACAATTTAGCTTACCTAATTCACCTATAGCGCATCTGTTTGGACTTGTGGGGGAAACCGGAGCACCCGGAGGAAACCCACACATGGAGAACATTCAAACTCCACACAGAAACGCCAACTGACCCAGCTGAGGTTCGAACCAGCAACTAACTACTGCTTTGCCCTGATCAGAGCATCCCTAGTATTAAGTGGATGTGTTGTCCTTGAAGTCTTCGTCTCCTCACAGGCCTTGGATCTAATGAAGGATTTATCAATATCTTACTCAGCGTTTTGCTACAACAATCCAGCATTCAATGTTTTCCTTTATTTATTTATTTTAAATAACTTGACCTGAGCTTTCATTTATAATCAAAACACTTTCACACACACACGTCATTCATTCATTCACACACATTTGTATATTTTCACAGGAGGTCAAAGCCTGATGTTTTTGGGATTCGTCTGACACTGATGATCAGCATCCGGTCAGCGGTCAGTGAACTGCTCACCGACAGCGGGTCCATGTCTGCTGGAAGCACAGACTTATGGGTAAACCTGCCAGAAACGCCAACATCTGATCCGCTCTGAAACAACACACACAAATCAGAGTTTAACCTATATAGTTGGTCAGAATTATAAGTCCTGCTGAATTATTAGTGGCAGTACAGTGGTTAGCACTGTCAAGAAGGTCGCTGGTTCGATTCTGGGCAGGTGGCAATTGTGTTTGCATGTTCTCCCCGTGTTGGCGTGGGTTTCCTCCGCATGCTCCGGTTTCCCCCACAGTCAAAACACATGCGCTATAGGGGAATTGATTAACTAAATTGGCCGTAGAAGAGTGTGTATGGGTGTTTCCCTGTACTGGGTTGCAGCTGAAAGGGCATCCACTGCGTAAAACATATGCTGGAATAGTTGGTGGTTCATTCTGCTGTGGCAACCTCTGATAAATAAGAGACTAAGCTGAAGGAAAATGAATTAATGTAATTTCTGTTTAACGGAGAGCAGATTTCTTCAACACATTTCTGAACATAACAGTTTTAATAACTCATCTCTAATAACTGATTTATTTTATCTTTGCCATGATGACAGTAAATAATATTAGACTAGATATTCTTCAAGATACTAGTATTTAGCTTAAAGTGACATTTAAAGGCTTAACTAGGTAATTTACTAAGTCATGGTGAAAGGGGTGGTTCTTTTTTTCTTAAAAAGTGGACCTTTTTGCAGTATTTGTGCCATTATGAGGTTTAAATACTGCATTTTGAGCATTTTCTTGTTTAAATAGCTTGGCGGATGGTCATCAGAATCAAACATTTCCTTAAAGATTTTGAAAAACACTTTAAATAACTCATTTATTACATGATTAATCATTAAGAAAAAAATAGCATTCAATAAATGTTTTTAATTAAAGACTGTAGCTTGTTCATTTATTAGGCAAATAACAATCTGGAGTGAGTTTCCCAAACAACGACGTAAGTCGCGGCTGAACTATCATAGTACGATGCATCGTTTGGGAAATGAACGATGTTGTGACGAGTGTTTCCCAAAACCAGCAGTTTCCCTGTCGCAGATCCATTGTTTGAACCACGTTAGTTATAACGTAAAATTGCCCATAATGATGCTCTAAATGGGGTGGAGTAACTACTTCTTTAGAGAAAAACCCCATCATTTATTTGTGCAAATTATAAAGTTTTACACGCATTAAAAAAAATATCCAATATTAGTTTTGGTAAAAACATGCACTCGCTTTCCATGTTAATTGAAATATATGTAAATGGCACATATAGGGTCTGTCTGTGTTTCCTTTACAAATATTATTGAGAATATTACATATTCTTTTCTAAAACATGAAATCACTACAAAAGCTAACACCTATTCTAATCTCATATATAAATCACATAAATAATGAGGCTATTTATTACAGTTTTTTTGGATTGCTTATAGTACACTATTAGCAAAACCTTACACTCAAGAAGCAAAACATCAGCCCTTATTTGCATTCAACCCCACAGTTGTTGCAAAACTCTACACACAGTGATTTGCAAAACCCTAAACACACTTAACACTTACATTACACATAAAAGTCTATCATGAAGTCACTTCTTAGCAATACCAAAGCACTGACTGTCAGTTTACTGCACCATCCAACCAATTGGTTCAACACAGTCATCAGGTGTGCAAACACTTATAGACACACCAACCAGTGTTTAAGCACTATAAAATGCTAGTTATCCATCAGGTCTCAGTATCAACGCTGGCACACATCCTAAAAAAACATATTCAAATGAAGCAAATTTATTGAGTGCCTTTCAAGTGCAATTCCAAAAGGGTGAAATGACTGCGGCATGATTATGCAGAGGTCTGTATTCACTTTAGCAGTGTGATCTTGCATACTGTCTCAATCTTTTACTGTACTGTAATACTAGATTTACAATGAACTACACAATTTTGCCTGACACTGTTCTTCTGGTACTTTTACGAATGGATGGAGAGGAGATCCTGCATGAGTTCATTTATGTAGATGAGGCTGGGTTCAACCTGACGAGAATGCGGAGGGGAAGAAACGTCATTGGCTACAGGGCTATAGTCAATGTCCCAGGGCAATGTGGGGAAAATATAACACTCTGTGCAGCCATTACACAGAATGGGGTCCTCCACCGCCATGCCCATATGGGCCCTTACAACACAGCACTCAAATTGATCATACGCAGTACATTGTTGTCTGGGACAATGTGTCTTTCCACCGCTCTGCTCTGGTTCAGAACTGGTTTCAGCAACATCCACATTTCACCGTCCTATATCTTCCACCATACTCTCCATTCCTCAACCCTATAGAACCAACCCTATGGTGTTGGAAGGTATATGATCACCCTCTCCAGGTTGAGGTACCCCTCATCCAAGCCATGGAGGAGGCCTGTGACCAGATGGAGGTTAGCAGCAACACAAAGATGGATTCGTCATTCAAGATGCTTCTTTCAAGGTGTCTTGCTAATGACAACATTGCGATGTTGATGAAATTCTCTGGCCAGATCCAGCTAGGTGAAGAGATAATGTCTAACTTACAGTACAATACGTAAAGTGACATGTTAGTACAGTACTATGAATCTCCATGTCAACATTTTGGGCATGTTGAGAAATAGATGAGATTCTTCAGTGTGCAGCATTGGTCTTGTGTAGTGTTTGGTGGATTTACTTTATATTTGTACTTTGTTGATGGTAGCCTCCTCTAATCATAGGGAAGTAGAAGTGCTAAAGTGTTTTAGGTTTATCATAGCAGAGTGTAACTCGTGCAAACAGAGTATAGTAAATGTGAAGTGTGTGATTCTTATGGTAAAAAAAGTGTGGTTTTTAGTGAAGTGTATAGTTTTTACAAGTGTTTAATTATACAAAGAATATGTAGTGTTTTGCTAATTGGGTGTGTGGTTGTGCTAATTGTGTACTGTTTTGAAAACTTGAGCCATTTTTTGAAAATTGTGCTAAAACTATCCAAAAAAAACTAAGAAATTAAAGTTAATGTTTATTATTAATTAGAAAATGAAAAAAATCCTACTTTAATAATACTATTAATAATATTAATGATGATGATGATGATTATTATTATTAAGTAGGATATTGTTTATTTATTTATTTATTTTTTTGAAAAGTCTAATTTACATTTTGACACATGCAAACCACTGCAGAAATGTTCTGACCAACAGGCCCATGTCAAATACAGTACAGACACTTAATAAATAACCCTCTATATATTAAATGCATTAACATATGCTGTGTTTTTTGTTTTCACAAGCTTTGGAGATGTAACGTAAATTTGCTTTTAAATAATAGGTCACCTACGGCTTTCGTCATGAGCCACGGCTGTGTTCAAAATGACATCAATTTTTTTTCAGCACAATTATAAACATGAAGATCGCTAAAACTGAACTGTAAAATACTTTGAACGCAAATTACACCTAAGAGAGACGACTTTAATGAGTTTTTCATTAATCATTACAAGTTTAAATGTTAGAATGTTCTAAATGAATAGGGCATAGGGGGGATAAGTGGGAATAGAGCTCAACTATGGAACTATGTTTCAAACTACAGCTCCAGAGGTGTAGTTGCAAGCATGCAAGTTTGTGACGCAGTTTGCGAATGTTCGTTGGAACGATGGATTTGGGAAACACCAAATCAACAAACTATGTTTGTAATGACGCAACTTGTGACCTAAGTTGGCTAACGACCTAAGTTGGCTAACAGATTGTATGTTTTCTTGCACAGATGTTGGACTCATGAAAAATAATTGTTTGCATTGGACAAAACTAATCAGCTGAAGTCACGACAGCCAACAGAGGATTCCACCTGGTCTTAAAGCCTTCTTCGATTAGTTATTTTCACAATTTATGATGCAATAGCAGTAAAAATAGGAAAAAAGAGTTGATTTATGGGACAAATTCTGGATCTTTGTCAGTGGGGGGTGGGTCTTTCGAACCACCCGAACCCCTCCTGGCAATGGGCGTGCATTGTATAACAGTGGGTTGTTCTGACAAAACAAATATTGCTAAAGGAGGCTAATAATAATGACTTTAAAATGGTTTAACAAAAATTAAAACTGCTTTTATTCTAGCTGAAATAAAACAAATAAGACTTTCTCCAGAAGAAAAAATATTATAGGAAATACTGTGAAAAATTCCCTATATATTATATAGCATTCCAGTCAAACTACAAGAAATAAGCCTTCCTCCGGAAGAAAAATATAATATAAAATGCTGTTCTGTTAAACATATTAGTAAAATAATTACAATTTCACAGGAGAACTCCAAGTATCCTGTCGCTGCACATTCAGTAAATTATTCATGTAATATACTGTACTCTGAACATACTGCGTCCCAAAAATAGCCCTTATACGCTGCTCTACATAAATATCCCATGAGCTCATACACACCTTCTCTGCGTGAATAACCACACACTGATTATACGCCAACACAACCACTTCATGAGGCTCGAATCCGCTGACGTCTGCTGACAGGAAGTAGTTTTCCCCCACCGCTCTGACCACGCCCACTTCAGAGCCAGCTGGAGAAAGGAGAAATGCAAATCAATTAATGTGAAATAACTTTCTTCCATTGCAAAACACATGTGACTGATGACGTTTACATGAATAAATACTGTTCATTATTTATTTATCCCATTAAATAAACAGTGCTCCTCACTTACTCTTTATGTGGTCTCCGAGGCTCCAGTCTACCTGGTTTCTTCCTGGGATGTACTTCTGGTCTTCATGGTAACCTCCAAAAGATTCGCGATCACCCTGGTAAACTAGTAAAAGACTCTTGATCAAAATGGCATACTGAGGTCATAAAAGCGGGTCTGTGTCTGCTCAGAATTCAGTCTAAAGATGCTAAGCCCCATTAAATGAGAGGGGTCTGGCTGCAGATTCAGTGCAGATGCAATCTGAGCTGCATGCAATGCTTTTTAATGGGCTCACCTAACCCTACCGCTCACAATGACGTCACTAGCTCCATTGAGTGCATTGTGTCTGAGGTTGCATCTCTTAGAGATGCAGTCTCAGCTTGCATCATAAAGGCTGCATCCAGATAATATTGCATTAAATGGTTTGTGTAAATGCAAGATGTAAAATAAGTCTCTGGTGACTCTAGAGTGTGTGTGTGTGACGTTTCAGCTGAAAATAGCACACAGATAATGTTTTCCAACTCTCTGAAACGGACCCTTTTAGGCTTTGATCCTAATTGTGGCGTTTTGCTGACTGTCGCTTTAAATTCAAATGAGATTGTGCGCTTTTCAAAAGAGGGCGGAGCTACAAATGTCTGCGTGTCATCATAGTAACAGAGCCAAAAACAAGACTAATGTCCTACTGTCCCACTAGTGGGCGGGGCTTTCCCCCTCTGATGACACGTACAAAGGGAGAATGTCAATCGAAGTGTTTCTGCAGACTGTTTTCATCAAGTCTGATTATAAAAAATACTATTAATACACGTTTATCATTAGAGGCTGGTTATATTCACACACTGCTGACACACAACTGTGTTTAACCCCCTTAGAAAAATGTGATTTTTTATAATAGGTCCCCTTTAAAACATTTGATTACTTTGGTAAGCCATAAAAGACTCTAATCAAGACGTTAACCAATTCAAGAGTTCACACTTAGCTGATGATTCATCAAAAGCTTGTTTGGCATGCTGTCCCGGGAGAGAGCCCCGAGCTCAAGGGATCCTCGAGCCCGGGGCTAACTCCTGTTTGCAGAGCGAGAGGGGAGCCTGAGCTCGGTGGATCTCAGAACTCCCCGTCTGCAGTAGCTAAGGGAACACGTGAGGGAAAAAAAACAAAAAAAAGGGGGCTAGACAAATGCTTCATTGTTATGCATGATGTATATATTTGGATGGTGGGAGGAAACCGGAGAACCCGGGGAAAACCCACGCGGACACGGGGAGAACATACGAACTCCCCACAGAAACACCCACCGACCTGGCAGGACCAGGGTTGGCAGTGTTCTTGCTGTGGGGCTAACAGTGCTAACCACTGGGCCTCCGTGCCGCCCGATCTATTGTGAAGGAGGAGAATGGGGAGGAAGGGGGGGTTTCTTCCAAACGAAGATAAAGTGGACTGAAAACTGTGGTTATTTATAGTAGCTTATGGCTCGTATGATTGGATGATACTGATTAGCTTAATACGAGACCGGCTGTGATAAATCATAAGCACATGATCCTCTCGAAATTAGTTTATTAATAAACCTCACTAAATCGAACCCAAATAGGTGAAGAAAAATCTGAATTATTCCAACCCATATTTTGCTTACTTTGTCAATATTTTATCCAAATTTGGCTCCAAACAGCCCAGGATTTTTAAGTGTAATACACTTGATTACTCTGATAACTTTAAGATTTTAAATCAACATGTTAGCCCTTAAAAGACATATCAATACCAGCATTGGCTTCAGTATATCAGATTGATACTAGCTTAAAAAGATCAATATTTTAGTGTCAAATTAATCATTAACAATTATGATCAACAATAATAATGACAAACTTTCCCTCTCTTCCCAACAGGGAAAACCAGCAGCAATCAAGAATGCATGATTATATGCTGTCATAGTGTTGCATTCAATAAAGAATTTTGTGGATTAGTCACAATTTTCTTATTTTGAGCTTAGTTGTTATTAGGTGAGCTTTCTTTTGTAAATCTTTCTTAATTTGTGAATGTATGAAAGTTTGGCACACCAGGGCAAATGTAGAATACACATCTTCTAGATTTAAGATCTTATCATGTCCAGTGTTGGGTGTAATTAGTTACAAAGTAAATAGTCACTGCAATTTAAAATTACCTTTTCGCAAAGAACCAAGTAAGGGATTACTTCTCATTCTTAGGTAGCTTAATTACAGTGACTTATAATGTACTTGCCTTAAATGCTATATAGAAATTCAGTGGTTCTATATAACTCAATTCAGATAAGTAGGGTGATACCTACCTCAAACAATGACATGTGAATTTATGAAATTTTGTCTTTCTCTCAAAACAATACTAAAAATTGTTTATTTTCTATTGCCTATGCAATTTATGTAGAATTTTAGTCTTTAGTCAAGTAATTAAATTACTTATCGAGTAACTGAGTTACTTTTCAGGCAAAGCCATTGGAAACATAAATTAACTACAACTTTAGTGATGTAATTAATAATTAGTTTCTTCTGTCTTTAAAGAGCCCATATTATGGGTTTTTGAAAATGCCCTTCCATGTAGTGTGTAACACAGCTCTAAGTGAAGTGAAATATCCAGCTAAGGCTTAAATCTGTAAGTGTACAGTGTTTAAAACTATTGATTCATCTATAAAAGAGTCGACTCATAGTGCTTCAAACGAGTCGTCTTGATAACGAGTCATTAGGTGTTTCACGATGACGCAGCCACGAAACACAAGCCTCGCCAGTAGTTACGCGCGCAAACCCGGGAGATTTGAAACCTGCGGCCCCGCCCACTAACACAGAAAAAACACTAGACACACACACACAGACGCCGCCGGTCGAATGTCGAATGAAGTCACGCTGTGCTCAGATGGATAATATTGACAGTCTCTACCCAAAGATGAAACTGTGAAGAGTCAGTGGTTGAGGTTTATTCACTAGTGTAAGTAAGTGCGATTAAAATTGTTGCCTCGTTTACTCTAGCTTGCAAATTATGTATTTATTGTGTTTTGTTACTTGTTAACCTGGTACAGTACATGCGGTTACTCTTTATATTCTCATATCGCATGTAAGTCATGTTAAAAACGCGACGCGTGCCGCTTTGTTTACGGATTTAACGTTAAATGCTTTTGTGAGCTCTCGTTCCACTGCCGTTTGTCGTTGCTATGGCGATCGTAAGCTAGGAGACAGGAGACTCGTGTCGATCTCCCTAGTTCTTCTGAGGAGGAGCGTAATGTGTGTGTGTTTGTGTGTGAGTGTGTGTGAGAAAAAGAGCAGGTCGAGTGTGTGATGGCTAGGGGCTAGGAGACAGGAGACTCGTGTCGATCTCCCTAGTTCTTCTGAGGAGCGTAATGTGTGTGTGAGAGAGAGAGAAAAAGAGCAGGTAGAGTGTGTGACGGCTAGGGGCTAGGAGACTCGCGTCGATCTCCCCAGTTCTTCTGAGGAGGGTTGTGTGTGTGTGTGTGTGTGTGTGTGTGTGTGTGTGTGTGTGTGTGTGTGTGTGTGTGTGTGTGTGTGTGTGAAAAAAGCCTTACACTATGAAGCGCGTGTGCACTGTGACTACTTTTATATTGTTGATTAGCTGCTGGGCATTTCACTCTGTCTCACGCTGAAGCCTGTCACTGTCTACTAATCGCAGCAGGCTGTCATTGGTCCAATCAGCGCAGATTAGCTTCGCGCTGAGGAGGGGGTTGGGAACAAATGAATCACTGAACGATTCATATGGGAGTCGCTGGGATAATTAGGTAAAAATAAATGCAGATTATAAAACCATCAAAGTGTTTTTTGACCTTGCATGCATATTAGACTGTTGTTGGAGACCCTTACAACCTAAATATGACCCTATTTCATGAATAATATGGGCTCTTTAAAGTAACACTCCCAACACTGATCATGTCCTTATCTGCCTTACAGTTTTGAACCTCATAATAGTGTAATAATTTAACTATTTAGACAGTCTTAAACAGCATTTTGAAAATTATTTTGTCTCTTTCTTGACCATGTGACTAAAGCCCAAATGCTGAGACATTCAAACTGATCTAATCAGTATCTGCCTTTGGAGTCAGTATGGACCTTCTTGAGTCAAAAAGACATGTTTTGTCATATAAACAAAAGCATATGATAATTTAGCCTCTTACAAAAGTCAATGGGGCAAAAACAGCCCCCAACATAACAAAAGGGGAGTCAATTTGCCCAGAGTGTACTGTTGAATTTTCAGGGCATTTTCCCAAAATATGTGTCCAAATAAGATTTGTCACCTAAAATAATTCCAGTTTGCTGAAACACAGAGAAAGTTGTGGCCAAATTAAGACTCAAAATCAGCCCAGAGGTGATGAAAATGACCCAACAGCACACAAGGGTTATTCATTTATTCATTATTTTTCCTTCGGCTTAGTCCCTTAATTATCAGAGGTCGCCACAGTGGAATGAACCACCAACTATTTTGTTTTGTTTTACACAGCTGATGCCCTTCCAGCTGCAACCCAGTACTAGGAAACACCTATACACTCTCACATTCACACACACACACACACACACTCACTACACTGACCAATTTTGTTTACCCAGTTCCCCTACAGCGCATGTGTTTGGACTGTGGGGGAAACCGGGGCACCCGGAGGAAACCCACGCCAACACGGGGAGAACATGCAAACTCCACACAGAAATGCCAACTGACCAAGCTGGACTCAAACCAGTGACCTTCTTGCTGTGAGGTGTCAGTGCTTACCACTGTGCCACATAAAATCTGACCTTGGTAATCAGTGAATGAGTCCGCCCAGGTCTGGTCCTGTCCGCAGCTGCTGATGGCGCTGATGTCCGTCTCCAGGTTGTGTATTCTGGGATGTTCGGCTCCGCTGAAGGACCTGACAGTGCTGGTGCTGACGCGGGACGATGCATGCTGGAACGACGCCATGGAAATGCTGACTGACCGCTCACCACTGGAGCATCCCTCATATAGAGAGCCACAGCAGTGCATTGTGGGACAGCTGGACTCTCGGAGCGCTCCATACAAGGCCCTGCTCAGGGAATAACGGTCAGAAAGATAAGACTCGGAAAACTGCTCCGGAAAGTTATCAGAGGGAGCACACTGAGATAAAAATAAATCAGTCAAACAATCAGAGTCTAACATCAGAACAGAGATAGAAGTGTCTGTTTATTAGTTATATGTAGAGTAAATACAGCTGAAGATCAAATTATTTTAATTATTTAGTGATGGGCAAAAGATAATCACGATACATTCTTTTTCAAATATTTCCCAAGTGATGTTTAACAGAGCAATGAAAAAATTACACAGTATTTCAAGGTTATATTAGCTTTAGATTTTTCATTAGTTTTATGTCCTATTGACTTTTTGTTTTCAAATTCAGTCCGTTTTAACTCGTTTTTGAGGCAGATTTACTAGGGTTTTATTAGTTTTTAATATTTTGAAATTGCTTAGATTTTAGTTTAGTTTTTATTAGTTTTATTTTTTATTCTACATAAGGATATTTGTTAGGTGGAAGATTCAAAATCATCAGAATAAATAATGTTTCAAGAGTTCACACTTAGCTGATGATTGATTATAAAGCTTGTTTGGCATGCTGTCCCTGGAGAGACCCCTGAGCTCATAGGATCCTCGAGCCTGGGGCTTCCTCCCGTTTGCAAGGCGAGAAGGGAGTTTGAGCTCAGGTAGATCTCAGGAACTCCCCTGCTGTAGTAGCTAATGAACAGATAGTGAAAGTTGACTTAATTACTTCTCATTTGAGTATTAGTAGACTGTGTGCTTAATATCTGCTGATTCTGCTCCTTCAACAGACATTAAACTGACTATAAGAAACTTTACAAGTACATGTCAACTTACACTAACCTCAACACTAACCCCAACCTAACAGTCTACTTATAATCTAATGAGAATTAGTTGGCATGTAGATGCAATGTAACTTAAATTAAACAAACAGACCATCAAAATAAAGTGTGACCAGATATTTAAATGTACATATAATTTGAATCATATAGACATATATTATATATAAAGGAAACAGTTTCTCAAATACACTACCTGACAAAAGTCTTCTCGTCGATCCCAGCTGTAAGAGCAACAAATAATAACTTGACTTTTAGTTGATCCTTTATAAAAGTGTCAGAAGGTGGATTTTTCTGCTGAATCAGCATCCCAATCATCACAAACACTGCAGAAGACCTACTGGAACCAGCATGGAGCCAAGATTCTCAGAGAAATCAGTCAAGTTTGGTGAAGGAACAATCATGGTTTGGGGTTACATTCAGTATGGGGGCGTGTGAGAGATCTGCAGAGTGGATGATCAACATCAACAGCCTGAGGTATCAAGACATTTGTGCTGCCCATTACATTACAAACCACAGGAGAGGGCAAATTCTCCAGCAGGATAGCGCTCCTTCTCATACTTCGCCCTCCACATCAAAGCTCCTGAAAGCAAAGAGGGTCAAGGTGCTCCAGGATTGGCCAGCCTAGTCACCAGACATGAACATTATTGAGCACGTCTGGGGTTAGATGGAGGAGGCATTGAAGAGGAACCCAAAGAGTCTTGATGAACTCTGGGAGTCCTGCAAGAACGCCTACTTCGCCATTCCAGATGACTTTATTAATCAGTGATTTGAGTCATTGCAGAGATGTATGGATGCAGTCCTCCAAGATCATGATGGAGTCAGACACAATATTCATTCTGTTTCCACTGCAGCATGACCACATATTCTATACTGGACATTATTGAAGCTTCAGTGATGAGACTTTAGTCTAAGTAAAGTCAGAGCTTACTGTCCTAATGAAATCATTCATAATCAAGACATGATCATATTTTATTGTGGTCAAATAAGCGTCATCTAGAGGCCTTTACCTTTCATATAAGACACTTCTGATACCCAATGATCAACTAGAAGTCAAGTTATTATTTTTTGATCCTAAAACTTGGATAGACGATAATACTTTTGTTAGGGGGTGTATATGCATGCATCTGTGTATTTTTTATATACATAATAAATATACACAGTACACACACTTAATGTTTGTGTGTATGAGTGAGTGTGCATATACAGTTGAAGTCAGAATTATTCGCCCTCCTGTTTATCCCCCCCCCCCCCCCCCCCCCCCCAATTTCTGTTTAACGGAGAGCAGATATCTTCAACACATTTCTAATCATAATAGTTTTAATAACTCATCTCTAATAACTGATTTATTTTATCTTTACCATGATGACAGTAAATAATATTAGACTAGATGCTTTTCAAGACACTACTATACAGCTTAAAGAGACATTTAAAGGCTTAATTAGGGTAATTAGGCAAGTTATTGTATAACGATGGTTTGTTCTGTAGACTATCGAAAAATATAGCTTAAAGGGGCTAATAATTTTGACCTTAAAATAGTCTTTAAAAAATTAAAAACTGCCTTTATTGTAGCTGAAATAAAACAAATAAGACTTTCTCCAGAAGAAAAAATATTATCAGACATACTGTGAAAAATTCCTGAATCTGTTAAACATCATTTGGGAAATATAAAAAAATAAAAATAAAAATTCAAAGGGGGCAAATAATTCTGACTTCAACTGTATGTGTGTTGTGTGATTGTGTCCGTGTGAATGGCTAATTTAGTGTGTATGTGTGAGTGTGCATATATATGTCTGTGTGAGTGTGTGTATTTCCTCATGAGGGAATGAAGAGTGTCTAATTAAGTGCCGACTGAAACTCTGGTCCCCTGCGAGTGTCGTTTCCAGAACAAAACCTTTGAGGCCTGTGAACACTTCTAATTAAGACAGAGACAAATGCATGTTTAACACACTCCAACTCTAAAATTAACACACACACGACATCTCTGTGTCACCTAATGACGTCCTGACGGCTGCTTTTAGAGAGGAGGTCAGTGCGCGTCTATTTATAGGCTCTGAAAGTCGTCTCTGGCCGCAGGAAGGTGTCCGCAAAACAGGGTTGCCAGGTTTTAACAACAAACTAGCCAGATGGTCAGTCAGAACTAGCCATATAATATCATAACTCAAAATATTCCACTGATTATTGGTCTAATACATCACTGTATGCATTGTATATGGTTTCTTCTTTGAAAATAACTGTATATTAGAAAAAAAAAACCAAAAAATTATATATACTCCTTCAATAACTTAGACGAACATAGTTTAAAATGTTCTCTTCCCAGCTAGCAAAATGTATGTGGCTCAAATCCGGCCCACACCAGACACTTACATCTGGCCCACATACCGCAATAAATGATGGCACTTTGGCAGTCCACTCCTGTTTGCCAGATCTGGGCCACAATTAAGCCATAGCAACATCACATATCAGCCAGAAATCAACCAAATAAACCAGAACTGACCCTATTCTGGGCCACAGTTTGCTTTTTTTCTGGCCCAGATCCGGTCCACACCAGACACTTACATCTGGACCACATACTGAATGGAATGATGGCTCTAGGGCGGTCTGCTCCTGTTTGTCAGATCTGGGCCACAAATAAGCCAAAGCAATACCACATATCAGCCAGAATTTAACCAAATGAACCAGAACTGACCCTATTCTGGGCCACAATTTGCTTTTATTCTGGCCCAGATCTGGCCTACACCTTACACTTGCTGTGTGTGGCAAAGTACAAAAATCCCAGCATGCATTGCAGTATGAATACATTACATACTGTAGCATATTGATGCTACAGCTTTTATTATTTGCTGTTGATTCTGCTGATTCTAATAATCAGAGATGTATAAAGTACTAGAGACCCAGACTTAAGTAAAAGTACAAGTACTCTATCAAAAAGTGACTTGAGTAGAAGTAAAAGTGCTCTTTAAGCACCATACTTAAGTGGAAGTACTAAAGTATTCAAGATTTTTTGTACTTAAGTATTGCAAGTAGTTTATTTCAAAATTTACTACTCAAGTACTGAAAGTAAAAGTACAAGTATTGTGTAATGTAGTTATTAAAGAATGCAGTCAAAAGACATCATATTGTTTTGTTTATTTTAAATCTCTTTTTGGGGGCACGTCATTAAGCAGAACGAAAAGAAACATGACTTACAATACTGTTTTTCTCTCACGCTTGAACCACAGATCTGACAGATTATAACAGCTTTAACACACACCTTTCAAAGTTGTGTGTCACAAAAACAGTCCATAATCCACTCAAAACGCTATTGAAACCCAATTTCGGAGCACAAATTACTGGTTGTAAATGCTGTAAACGAACGTTCTAATTCACTTGATTTTGATTTTATTGTAAAAAAAAAAGAAAACGTGTATATTACTGTGTTAAATGAAAATCTGAAATATTTTATGGCTTATGGCTATGATTTAGTATTCAAAAATGTTTCATTTTGATTATGTTTTAATTAAACTGGTCTTAAACTTCATATTTTTATAGTATATTTATTCATTCTGGTACTTTTACCATAAACCAACATCTCAACCATTTGGTAGAGGCTGATATTTTAGAAATTATGGGATGTGTTGGGGGAAAATGTATTGATTGTGTTAACTAGCGACATTAGGAGTTAAGAAATGCAATAAATAAAAAAAATCTATTGGTTTTTTTCTTGGTGTGACAGTTAAATGGTTACTTGTAATACAATTGTGTCCTTTTATACAGCAGTAATATATATGAACTGTACCCTTAATTTGACCCGCTCAAAGAAAACACTCTTTCTGAATGTATCAAACAAAACTCATGCACAGAAGACAGCATGAGCATTTATAGCAAATAAACTAATGTAAATATTATCCCGCCTGCTTTTTAAACGCTGACAGGCGAGGTCTTACACCCCTTTGATTAGTTATTGTCTTCACCTTCTCAACAGAAAGGGCTGCTATCGGCTTTAGAAATGAAAGCGTTGTTCACTGATGGCGGGAAGAACAGCCGCGGTTACAGTCTATGTATGTATAATACGCGGTTATCACAGGTAATCTATAAAGTTACCTCACAAACAGGCCAGCGGGTCAAATGTCCAAAGTGAGAGAGGCAGAGATGGAGTCTCACAACATTTCTCTGTAGTAGTGAAATAGCGGCTCGTGTGCTGTGCCGCCTTCACTCGCCCTCGCGCCTCCGTCCTTCGCCATAGTATTGCGACACCGCACATAGGAGATAAATGACGTCAGTACGTAATAACCCGTTATGATCTATTACTGAACCGATATCGACCATTTTGACACCTCTAGTAACGAGTAACGATGCAGCTCATAAAAAATCTATCGGAGTAAAAGTATTAAACTCATCCAAAATATGTACTTAAGTAAAAGTGGAAGTAGGAGAAAAAAACAATACTCCAGTAAAGTACAGATACTGCCTTTTAGTACTTAAGTACAGTAGTGAAGTAGTTCTACTTCGTTACTATACATCTCTGCTAATAATGGATTAAACATTGGTTAACATTAGTGAATTGAATTATTTCATCACAGGTTGTGCATCGCTTTTATTATTTTTTTTTTGTTTAGTTTTTTTTACTTGGCTTGTTTGCTGTAATGAATAAATTTTCAGGCAAAAAAAATATATTAAGAGGTTCAGGGTTATGAGCCCAACTAAAGCAAACACTTTTCTCCATAATGGTGACTTTAGTCTATGTGGCCCACATTTGTTTTAAGATAACTGGGCCACATTTGCCATATCTTCTTTGGGCCGCTTTAGGCTCAAAGCCACATTAGCCAGAGCTAACTGTGCCAAATATTTGCCAAAAGTGGCCCACATTTGTTTGAGGATAACTGGGCCACATTTGCCATAGCTTCTCTCGGCCACTATAGGCTCAAATCCACATTAGCTAGAGCTTACTGTGCAGAATATTCACCAAAAGTGGCCCACATATGTTTTAAGATAACTGGGCCACATTTGCCATATCTTCTCTGGGCCACTATAGGCTAACGGCTGCATTAGCCAGAGTTTGCCGTGCCAAATATTTGCCAAAAGTGGCCCACATATGTTTTAAAATAACTGGGCCACATTTGCCATATTTTCTCTGGGCCACATTAGGCTCATAGCCAGAGCTAACTGTGCCAAATATTTGCCAAAAGTGGCCCACATTTGTTTTAGGATAACTGGGCCACATTTTCCATACCTTCTCTGGGCCACTATAGGCTCAAATCCACATTAGCCAGAGCTTACTGTGCCGAATATTCACCAAAAGTGGCCCACATTTGTTTTTAACTGGGCCACATTTTCCATATCTTCTCTGGGCCACTATCGGCTAACGGCTGCATTAGCCAGAGTTTGCTGTGCCGAATATTTGCCAAAAGTGGCCCACATATGTTTTAAAATAACTGGGCCACATTTGCCATATTTTCTCTGGGTCACATTAGGCTCACAGCCGCAATAGCCAGAGCTTACTGTGCCAAATATTTTCCAAAAGTGGCCCACATTTGTTTTAGGATAACTGGGCCACATTTTCCATATCTTCGCTCGGCCACTATAGGCTCAAATCCACCATAGCCAGAGCTTACTGTGCCGAATATTCACCAAAAGGGGCCCACGTAAGTTTTAAAATAACTGGTTCTCATATGCCATATCTTATCTCAGCCACCATAGGCTCATCAAAGCCACATTAGCCAGAGCTTACTGTGCCAAATATTTGCCAAAAGTTGCCCACATTTGTTTGAGGATAACTGGGCCACTTTTTCCATATCTTCGCTCGGCCACTATAGGCTCAAATCCACATTAGCCAGAGCTTACTGTGCCAAATATTTGCCAAAAGTGGCCCACATATGTTTTTAACTGGGCCACATTTTCCATATCTTCTCTGGGCCATTATCGGCTAACGGCTGCATTAGCCAGAGTTTGCTGTGCCGAATATTTGCCAAAAGTGGCCCACATATGTTTTAAAATAACTGGGCCACATTTGCAATATTTTCTTTGGGCCACATTAGGCTAACAGCCGCAATAGCCAGAGCTTACTGTGCCAAATATTCGCCAAAAGTGGCCCACATTTGTTTGAGGAACTGGGCCACATTTTCCATATCTTCGCTCGGCCACTATAGGCTCAAATCCAAATTAGCCAGAGCTTACTGTGCCAAATATTCATCAAAAGTGGCCCACGTATTTTTTTAAGATAACTGGGCCACATTTGCCATATCTTCTCTCAGTCAACATAGGCTCAAATCCACATTAGCCAGAGCTTACTGTGGAAAGTCTGGTAATATACACAAAAGACCAACAAGAAAACTAGTTGGCTTGGCATTACCAGTGCTGACCTGTCCAACAGGAAAAAGGGAGTCGCCTAAGGCCCCATGTTTCTTAAAGGGGCCCTACAAATGTTGCTTTTAAAGTCGATTTTCTGTGAAAGTAAGTGCAAGGACCATTAAACATGATACAATTCACAACGATGGTGAGAAAAAAAACCCTCCACATTTCATTAAAAGAATAGCTCTGTATAATTCATACATGAAGACAGATAGCTGAAAACAATAATAAATACACAACAACAGTATGAATAAAAGCAGAAAATATTAGAAACATACTCAGCAGCACCACACTCTATTTTGCATAACCCAGCCCGCGATCGGCTATTGGGTGAACTAGAATGAAGCAACAATTAACCACACAGATTCCTCATATCTCTCCAAACTGCTCACATTCAATATAAACCCGGAACAGTGTTTTAAAGTCTTAAGTAAAATAAGTGTCGTTGCTGTTTTGAATCCATCTAAATCTAATTTTAATTTGAAATGAAATGGCGTCCAAACACCATCTTTCCTGCAGAGGAAGAAAAACAAGCTCAAAGTAAAGGTATGTTCTGCTATGCATAATATATTCATTAATAGTGTAGTATTAGGACTTGTTTTAATAAATGCAACGATGCACATGACCACAGAAATACTTATGTGAGAAAAAAAATAGGCCACATTCAGCGTGTTTCATTAAATAATCAATTAATTATTAACTAATTCACCCTGCTGAAAAAACAAGTTTCACTAAACATAATAGTGTTAATAACTCATCTCTAATAACTGATTTATTTTATCTTTGCCATGATGACAGTAAATAATATTAGACTAGATATTTATCATCACACTTCTATACAGCTTAAAGTGACATTTAAAGGCTTAATTAGGTTAACTAGGCAGGTTAGGGTAATTAGGCAAGTTATTGTATAACGATGGTTTGTTCTGTAGACCAGTGTTTCCCAACCCTGTTCCTGGAGGCACACCAACAGTACATATTTTGAATGTCTACCTTATCTGACCCATTAACTTCAGGTTTTGGAGTCTCTTCTAATGTTCTGCTGAGTTGATTCAGGTGTGTTTGATTAGGGAGAGGTTGAAAATGTGTACTGTTGGTGTGCCTTCAGGAACAGGGTTGGGAAACACTGCTGTAGACTATCGAATAAAAAAATATAGCTTAAAGGGGCTAATAATATTGACTCTAAAATAGTGTTTAAAAATTTTAAAACGACAAAATAAAACAAAATGTCCTTCCTCTGTAAATATAATTTGGGAAATATTTAAAAAAAATACTACCTATTTGTCAACCACCCATATTTAAATGCACCCATGTACAGTGCTCAGCATAAAGGAACTTTATTTTAAAAATTCATCAATTTCTCAGTGAATATAGGCAATATATTTTGGTGAATTTAAACAATATTAAAAGTTTTATCAAAAGTTACGTTCATTAAAATAAGAGTTTAGTGACCAAACATCTTTAGAAATACAAAGATAATACATTTAAATTCATTGCAAAATAAACAAATTCCAACTAAATGTTATATTTTTGTATGTTTCTCTTGATTTTTTTCTCTTTATTATAATTTTATTTAAGATTTTTTGAGGTCTACTAATTTTTGGACTGTGATCTTAAGTTTATTTGTTAGATTAGTTCCAGTTTTGTCTTTTAGTATGGACTAATCTAACGAATATTCACAAACATATTATTGTGAAGCATCCTATAGGAGGATTACCAACCTACGTCACACATGACGTGACACGGGTTCAACCGCACATACCGGCTGCAGAAAAAAGACCGGTTGCAATAGCAAACATGTCATGTTGTGTAGTATGATGCCAAAATCAAAAGTCCAAAATAGAAAACTTAGCTTTTACCGTACACCACACTGCTTTTAACATCTTTGGCTAACAGCTGAATGGCAAGAGCTGAATGGAGTGAGGTCCAAATTATAAATGCTGTTCTCATTTCATATCCGGTAAGTTCACGCTATGCTGAATCATACACATTACTCATTTTTGATTTCAGCCAGAACAGTTAAATATGGTGAATTAAACTGGACACTGAATGCTCAGAATGAAATGTACAAATGTGCGTTCACATACCCTGCCGTACAGGTGCCGTTCGCTGTCAGAATGCAGTTGTTTTGCTTGTTGATGATTACCCAGGCCTTGTACAGCTCCGTCTTCTCTCCTTGTCTTTGGCTAGGCAGAACCTCGGTTTTTAGCACTACAAAGTTTTGAATCTGGTTATCCTGGAACATTATTTCTTGCACATGACCACACAGAACAACATTATTGGCATCCAAAGACTTGTAGGCCTTTCAAGAGTTCCCACTTAGATATGCTTAGCGTTAATAGCAGGTTTGGCATACTGTCCCGGGAGAGAACCCTGAGCTCGGAGATACTTGAGCCAAAGGCTCCCGCCCAGTCAATAAGTATATAAGGGGATCCGAGGTCAGGTAGGTCTCGAGAGCCCCCCTTAGAAAAGGGAGGAAAAGGAGGAGATGGGGTGGAAGGGGGGATTCTTCCAAAATGAAGATAAAAACAGTAGGGAGAAAACAATCCATTTATAGTAAGCTGGGGTCACTCTGATTAGATAATTACTGATTACAGATGAGAAGCCAGGCGTGCTCAATCATATCACGTGCTCCTCTCGAAATTAGTTTGTGAAACTTCACTTAACTTCTCTCTTGTAAAAACACTTGGAGTTTTAATGAGATAGTTGTATATTTGGGGCTGGATGCTCAGCCATTTTGTCTTAGCCAATATTCATTGGGAGGGTGCTATCACAGATGACCTGTCAGGCAAACGCGGCTCACTTTAACGTTAATTTTGCAGAATCACTGTGCTTATCACTGGGTGATGAGCTGTTATAATACGCTGAAAGCATTATGTCAATAATATATATAATATGTAATCAATATAACTCGTCTCTAAGACAACAACAAACTCTGTACCGCATCGGATGTCATTCCCTTGCTGTAAATACTAGCGCTCCCGTTTTTTTTTCTGCAACCTCGCTGCGCGCGCATCCTGAATGTTTACAAACCGGTTATTCGCCTATAGAAAAAATACAATAACAAGAAAGATCTGTGAGGGGTGTACTCATTTATGCTGGGCACTTTAAATACAACTAACCTAATACATCAAATCTTCAGCTCACAGAATGAAAAAACACCCATGACAAGCAGTTAAAAGTAACCCATTTCTGTGTGAAAACCACACACTTGGCAACCCTGCCTCAGAAAGAGGCCATCAGTGCATCGGCGTGATTGGCCGATCAGATGGACATCACAACGGGCAGCATCCGGCCAATCAGAGCGCATCGTGACACAAACTGCAGTCGCTTTTTATAGCGTTTAACCTTAAAAACAGCTGATTTTGGTGGAGAGAGAGAGAGACAGAAGGATGTGTAGAAAAGAGTGGGATCAGAGAGTGTTGAGGTGAAATGACGGATGAAACGAGAGAGAAAAAAAACAGCGAGACACTTGTTGTGTTTGAAATGCAGTCCAAGAAATGATTCATAATCAGACTGTAAGAGCCTGCTGGCGAAGCGAGATCAGTGTGTTGCATAACAGAGTCCCGCAGAGACCAGAGGATGCTCAAAAACACACCGTACACACTTCTTTTCATATCACATTATGGATATGAACATGATTTAAAGGGATAGTTCAGAATAAAATTAACATTTGGTCATCATTTACTCCTTACTGGAGTTTCTTCTGTTGAACACAAAAGGAGATATTTTGAAGAATGCTGAAAACCTGTAACCATTGACTTTCATGGTATTTGTATGGAAGTCAATGGGTACACTGCAAACAAATGCTTTTCTTACTTAAGTGTAAGTGTGTGTGTGTGTGTTTTTGTTGTTGTGTGTGTGTGTGTGTGAGTGTGATGTGTGCATTGTTTGTGTGTGTGTATGATCGTGCTTGTAAATGTGTGTGATTTCTTATTTAAGTGTTATTGTGTAAGTGTCTGTGTGTGTTTTTGTTGTGTATATATGTGAGAGTGTGTGTGTTGTGTGGGTGTGTGTGTGTGTTGTGTATGTGTGTGTGTTAGTGTTGTGTGCATTGTTTGTGTTGTGTAAGTGCGTGTGTGTGTGTGTATGATCGTGCTTGTAAATGTGTGTGATTTCTTATTTAAGTGTTATTGTGTAAGTGTCTGTGTGTGTTTTTGTTGTGTATATATGTGAGAGTGTGTGTGTTGTGTAAGTGTGTGTGTGTTAGTGGTGTGTGCATTGTTTGTGTTGTGTGTGTTTTTGTTGTGTATATGTGTGTAGTGTTGTGCAAATGTGTGGGCGTGTTGTGTATATGAGTGTGTTAGTGTTGTGTGCATTGTTTGTGTTGTGTAAGTGCGTGTGTGTGTGTGTATGATCGTGCTTGTAAATGTGTGTGATTTCTTATTTAAGTGTTATTGTGTAAGTGTCTGTGTGTGTTTTTGTTGTGTATATATGTGAGAGTGTGTGTTGTGTATATATGTGAGAGTGTGTGTTGTGTATGAGTGTGTTAGTGTTGTGTGCATTGTTTGTGCTGTGTAAGTGCGTGTGTGTGTATGATCGTGCTTATAAATGTGTGTGATTTCTTATTTAAGTGTTATTGTGTAAGTGTCTGTGTGTGTTTTTGTTTCGTATATATGTGAGAGCGTGTGTGTTGTGTTGTGTGGGTGTGTTGTGTATGTGAGTGTGTTAGTGGTGTGTGCATTGTTTGTGTTGTGTAAGTGTGTTTTTGTTGTGTATATGTGTGTAGTGTTGTGCAAGTGTGTGGGCGTGTTGTGTATATGAGTGTGTGTATGATCGTGCTTGTAAATGTGTGTGATTGCTTATTTAAGTGTTATTGTGTAAGTGTCTGTGTGTGTTTTTGTTGTGTATATATGTGAAAGTGTGTTGTGTGTGTGTGTGTTGTGTGCATTGCTTGTGTTGTGTGTGTTTTTGTTGTGTATATATGTGAGAGTGTGTGTGTGTTGTGTATGTGAGTGTGTAAGTGTTGTGTGCATTGTTTGAGTTGTGCAAGTGTGTTTTTGTTGTGTATATATGTGAGAGTGTGTGTGTGTTGTGTATGTGAGTGTGTAAGTGTTGTGTGCATTGTTTGAGTTGTGTAAGTGTGTTTTTGTTGTGTATATATGTGAAAGTGTGTAGTGTTTTGTTGTATGTGTGTGTTGTGTATGTGAGTGTGTTAGTGTTGTGTGCATTGTTTGTGTTGTGTTAATGTGTGTTTCATTGTGTTTGTAAATGTGTAAGTGTGATTGTGTAAGTGTGTGTATTACTTGTGCTATGTGTGTGATTGTGCTTGTAAATGTGTGAGTGTGATTGTGTAAGTGTGTGTATTACTTGTGCTGTGTGTGTGATTGTGCTTGTAAATGTGTGAGTGTGATTGCTAATGTAAGTATGATTGTGTAAGTGTGTGTGTTTGTGTTGTATATGTATGTGAGTGTGTTAATGTTGTGTGTGTGTGTGTGTGTGTTTTGTGTATGTATGTTATAGTGTGTTAGTGTTGTGTTCATCGTCTTGTGTATGTGTTTGTGAGTGTGTATGCATGTATGCGAGTGTGTTAGTGTTGTGTGCAGTGTTTATATTGTGCTGTTGTGTGTGTGTTTATGTCGTGTATGAATTTAAGTGTGTTAATGTTGTGTGCATGGTTTGTTGTGTGTGTAATTGTGTTTATAAGTTGTGTATGTGTGATTGTAATTGTTTAAGTGTGTATTGTTTGAGTTGTGTGTGTGTGCATTGTATTGTGCAAGTGTGTGTGTGTTTGTGTTGTGAATGTATGTGAGAGTGTGTTAGTGTTGAGAAAGTGTGTTTGTGTTGTCTAAGTATGCGTTTGTTTTGTGTGTGTATGCAAGTGTTGTGTGCATTGCTTGTGTTGTGCAAGTTTGTACATGCATGTACTGTATGTGAGAGTGTGTTGATGTTGTGTGCAATGTTTGCATTGTGCTACTGTGTGTTGTGTATGTAAATAAGTGTGTTATGGTTGTGTGCATGGTTTGTCATGAGTGTGTGATTGTGTTTATAAGTTGTGTATGTGTAATTGTATTAGTGTGTGTGATTGTGTTTATAAATTGTGTAGGTGTGTGTTGTGTAAGTGTTTTATCCGCATGTATGCGAGTGTGTCTGTGTGTTGTGTATGTAAATAAGTGTGTTATGGTTGTGTGCATGGTTTGTCGTGAGTGTGTGATTGTGTTTATAAGTTGTGTGTGTGTAATTGTATTAGTGTGTGTGATTGTGTTTATAAATTGTGTAGGTGTGTGTTGTGTAAGTGTTTTATCTGCATGTATGCGAGTGTGTCTGTGTGTTGTGTATGTAAATAAGTGTGTTATGGTTGTGTGCATGGTTTGTCGTGAGTGTGTGATTGTGTTTATAAGTTGTGTGTGTGTAATTGTATTAGTGTGTGTGATTGTGTTTATAAATTGTGTAGGTGTGTGTTGTGTAAGTGTTTTATATGCATGTATGCGAGTGTGTCTGTGTGTTGTGTATGTAAATAAGTGTGTTATGGTTGTGTGCATGGTTTGTCATGAGTGTGTGATTGTGTTTATAAGTTGTGTGTGTGATTGTGTTTATAAATTGTGTAGGTGTGTGTTGTGTAAGTGTTTTATATGCATGTATGCGAGTGTGTCTGTGTGTTGTGTATGTAAATAAGTGTGTTATGGTTGTGTGCATGGTTTGTCATGAGTGTGTGATTGTGTTTATAAGTTGTGTGTGTGTAATTGTATTAGTGTGTGTGATTGTGTTTATAAATTGTGTAGGTGTGTGTTGTGTAAGTGTTTTATCTGCATGTATGCGAGTGTGTCTGTGTGTTGTGTATGTAAATAAGTGTGTTATGGTTGTGTGCATGGTTTGTCGTGAGTGTGTGATTGTGTTTATAAGTTGTGTGTGTGTAATTATATTAGTGTGTGTGATTGTGTTTATAAATTGTGTAGGAGTGTGTTGTGTTAGTGTTTTATCTGCATGTATGCGAGTGTGTCTGTGTGTTGTGTATGTAAATAAGTGTGTTATGGTTGTGTGCATGGTTTGTCGTGAGTGTGTGATTGTGTTTATAAGTTGTGTGTGTGTAATTGTATTAGTGTGTGTGATTGTGTTTATAAATTGTGTAGGTGTGTGTTGAGTTAGTGTTTTATCTGCATGTATGCGAGTGTGTCTGTGTGTTGTGTATGTAAATAAGTGTGTTATGGTTGTGTGCATGGTTTGTCATGAGTGTGAGATTGTGTTTAAAAGTTGTGTATGTGTAATTGTATTAGTGTGTGTGATTGTGTTTATAAATTGTGTAGGTGTGTGTTGTGTTAGTGTTTTATCTGCATGTATGCGAGTGTGTCTGTGTGTTGTGTATGTAAATAAGTGTGTTATGATTGTGTGCATGGTTTGTCGTGAGTGTGTGATTGTGTTTATAAGTTGTGTATGTGTAATTGTATTAGTGTGTGTGATTGTGTTTATAAATTGTGTAGGTGTGTGTTGTGTTAGTGTTTTATCTGCATGTATGCGAGTGTGTCTGTGTGTTGTGTATGTAAATAAGTGTGTTATGGTTGTGTGCATGGTTTGTCATGAGTGTGTGATTGTGTTTATAAGTTGTGTGTGTGTGATTGTGTTTATAAATTGTGTAGGTGTGTGTTGTGTTAGTGTTTTATCTGCATGTATGCGAGTGTGTCTGTGTGTTGTGTATGTAAATAAGTGTGTTATGGTTGTGTGCATGGTTTGTCATGAGTGTGTGATTGTGTTTGTAAGTTGTGTGTGTGTAATTGTATTAGTGTGTGTGATTGTGTTTATAAATTGTGTAGGTGTGTGTTGTGTTAGTGTTTTATCTGCATGTATGCGAGTGTGTCTGTGTGTTGTGTATGTAAATAAGTGTGTTATGGTTGTGTGCATGGTTTGTCATGAGTGTGTGATTGTGTTTATAAGTTGTGTGTGTGTAATTGTATTAGTGTGTGTGATTGTGTTTATAAATTGTGTAGGTGTGTGTTGTGTTAGTGTTTTATCTGCATGTATGCGAGTGTGTCTGTGTGTTGTATATGTAAATAAGTGTGTTATGGTTGTGTGCATGGTTTGTCATGAGTGTGTGATTGTGTTTATAAGTTGTGTGTGTGTAATTGTATTAGTGTGTGTGATTGTGTTTATAAATTGTGTAGGTGTGTGTTGTGTAAGTGTTTTATATGCATGTATGCGAGTGTGTCTGTGTGTTGTGTATGTAAATAAGTGTGTTATGGTTGTGTGCATGGTTTGTCATGAGTGTGTGATTGTGTTTATAAGTTGTGTGTGTGTAATTGTATTAGTGTGTGTGATTGTGTTTATAAGTTGTGTAGGTGTGTGTTGTGTAAGTGTTTTATGTGCATGTATGCGAGTGTGTCTGTGTGTTGTGTATGTAAATAAGTGTGTTATGATTGTGTGCATGGTTTGTCGTGAGTGTGTGATTGTGTTTATAAGTTGTGTATGTGTAATTGTATTAGTGTGTGTGATTGTGTTTATAAATTGTGTAGGTGTGTGTTGTGTAAGTGTTTTATCTGCATGTATGCGAGTGTGTCTGTGTGTTGTGTATGTAAATAAGTGTGTTATGGTTGTGTGCATGGTTTGTCATGAGTGTGTGATTGTGTTTATAAGTTGTGTATGTGTAATTGTATTAGTGTGTGTGATTGTGTTTATAAATTGTGAAGGTGTGTGTGTTGTGTAAGTGTTTTATCTGCATGTATGCGAGTGTGTCTGTGTGTTGTGGTTGTGTGCATGGTTTGTCATGAGTGTGTGATTGTGTTTATAAGTTGTGTATGTGTAATTGTATTAGTGTGTGTGATTGTGTTTATAAATTGTGTAGGTGTGTGTTGTGTTAGTGTTTTATCTGCATGTATGCGAGTGTGTCTTTGTGTTGTGTATGTAAATAAGTGTGTTATGGTTGTGTGCATGGTTTGTCATGAGTGTGTGATTGTGTTTATAAGTTGTGTGTGTGTAATTGTATTAGTGTGTGTGATTGTGTTTATAAATTGTGTAGGTGTGTGTTGTGTTAGTGTTTTATCTGCATGTATGCGAGTGTGTCTGTGTGTTGTGTATGTAAATAAGTGTGTTATGATTGTGTGCATGGTTTGTCGTGAGTGTGTGAGTGTGTTTATAAGTTGTGTGTGTGTAATTGTATTAGTGTGTGTGATTGTGTTTATAAATTGTGTAGGTGTGTGTTGTGTAAGTGTTTTATATGCATGTATGCGAGTGTGTCTGTGTGTTATGTAAATAAGTGTGTTATGGTTGTGTGCATGGTTTGTCATGAGTGTGTGATTGTGTTTATAAGTTGTGTATGTGTAATTGTATTAGTGTGTGTGATTGTGTTTATAAATTGTGTAGGTGTGTGTTGTGTTAGTGTTTTATCTGCATGTATGCGAGTGTGTCTGTGTGTTGTGTATGTAAATAAGTGTGTTATGGTTGTGTGCATGGTTTGTCATGAGTGTGAGATTGTGTTTATAAGTTGTGTGTGTGTAATTGTATTAGTGTGTGTGATTGTGTTTATAAATTGTGTAGGTGTGTGTTGTGTTAGTGTTTTATCTGCATGTATGCGAGTGTGTCTGTGTGTTGTGTATGTAAATAAGTGTGTTATGGTTGTGTGCATGGTTTGTCATGAGTGTGTGATTGTGTTTATAAGTTGTGTGTGTGTAATTGTATTAGTGTGTGTGATTGTGTTTATAAATTGTGTAGGTGTGTGTTGTGTTAGTGTTTTATCTGCATGTATGCGAGTGTGTCTGTGTGTTGTGTATGTAAATAAGTGTGTTATGGTTGTGTGCATGGTTTGTCGTGAGTGTGTGATTGTGTTTATAAGTTGTGTGTGTGTAATTGTATTAGTGTGTGTGATTGTGTTTATAAATTGTGTAGGTGTGTGTTGTGTAAGTGTTTTATGTGCATGTATGCGAGTGTGTCTGTGTGTTGTGTATGTAAATAAGTGTGTTATGGTTGTGTGCATGGTTTGTCATGAGTGTGTGATTGTGTTTATAAGTTGTGTGTGTGTAATTGTATTAGTGTGTGTGATTGTGTTTATAAATTGTGTAGGTGTGTGTTGTGTTAGTGTTTTATCTGCATGTATGCGAGTGTGTCTGTGTGTTGTGTATGTAAATAAGTGTGTTATGGTTGTGTGCATGGTTTGTCGTGAGTGTGTGATTGTGTTTATAAGTTGTGTGTGTGTAATTGTATTAGTGTGTGTGATTGTGTTTATAAATTGTGTAGGTGTGTGTTGTGTAAGTGTTTTATGTGCATGTATGCGAGTGTGTCTGTGTGTTGTGTATGTAAATAAGTGTGTTATGATTGTGTGCATGGCTTGTCATGAGTGTGTGATTGTGTTTATAAGTTGTGTATGTGTAATTGTGTTTATAAATTGTGTAGGTGTGTGTTGTGTAAGTGTTTTATGTGCATGTATGCGAGTGTGTCTGTGTGTTGTGTATGTAAATAAGTGTGTTATGGTTGTGTGCATGGTTTGTCGTGAGTGTGTGATTGTGTTTATAAGTTGTGTATGTGTAATTGTATTAGTGTGTGTGATTGTGTTTATAAATTGTGTAGGTGTGTGTTGTGTAAGTGTTTCATCTGCATGTATGCGAGTGTGTCTGTGTGTTGTGTATGTAAATAAGTGTGTTATGGTTGTGTGCATGGTTTGTCATGAGTGTGTGATTGTGTTTATAAGTTGTGTATGTGTAATTGTATTAGTGTGTGTGATTGTGTTTATAAATTGTGTAGGTGTGTGTTGTGTAAGTGTTTTATCTGCATGTATGCGAGTGTGTCTGTGTGTTGTGTATGTAAATAAGTGTGTTATGGTTGTGTGCATGGTTTGTCGTGAGTGTGTGATTGTGTTTATAAGTTGTGTGTGTGTAATTGTATTAGTGTGTGTGATTGTGTTTATAAATTGTGTAGGTGTGTGTTGTGTAAGTGTTTTATCTGCATGTATGCGAGTGTGTCTGTGTGTTGTGTATGTAAATAAGTGTGTTATGGTTGTGTGCATGGTTTGTCGTGAGTGTGTGATTGTGTTTATAAGTTGTGTGTGTGTAATTGTATTAGTGTGTGTGATTGTGTTTATAAATTGTGTAGGTGTGTGTTGTGTAAGTGTTTTATGTGCATGTATGCGAGTGTGTCTGTGTGTTGTGTATGTAAATAAGTGTGTTATGGTTGTGTGCATGGTTTGTCATGAGTGTGTGATTGTGTTTATAAGTTGTGTGTGTGTAATTGTATTAGTGTGTGTGATTGTGTTTATAAATTGTGTAGGTGTGTGTTGTGTAAGTGTTTTATATGCATGTATGCGAGTGTGTCTGTGTGTTGTGTATGTAAATAAGTGTGTTATGGTTGTGTGCATGGTTTGTCATGAGTGTGTGATTGTGTTTATAAGTTGTGTGTGTGTAATTGTATTAGTGTGTGTGATTGTGTTTATAAGTTGTGTAGGTGTGTGTTGTGTAAGTGTTTTATGTGCATGTATGCGAGTGTGTCTGTGTGTTGTGTATGTAAATAAGTGTGTTATGATTGTGTGCATGGTTTGTCGTGAGTGTGTGATTGTGTTTATAAGTTGTGTATGTGTAATTGTATTAGTGTGTGTGATTGTGTTTATAAATTGTGTAGGTGTGTGTTGTGTAAGTGTTTTATCTGCATGTATGCGAGTGTGTCTGTGTGTTGTGTATGTAAATAAGTGTGTTATGGTTGTGTGCATGGTTTGTCATGAGTGTGTGATTGTGTTTATAAGTTGTGTATGTGTAATTGTATTAGTGTGTGTGATTGTGTTTATAAATTGTGAAGGTGTGTGTTGTGTAAGTGTTTTATCTGCATGTATGCGAGTGTGTCTGTGTGTTGTGGTTGTGTGCATGGTTTGTCATGAGTGTGTGATTGTGTTTATAAGTTGTGTATGTGTAATTGTATTAGTGTGTGTGATTGTGTTTATAAATTGTGTAGGTGTGTGTTGTGTTAGTGTTTTATCTGCATGTATGCGAGTGTGTCTTTGTGTTGTGTATGTAAATAAGTGTGTTATGGTTGTGTGCATGGTTTGTCATGAGTGTGTGATTGTGTTTATAAGTTGTGTGTGTGTAATTGTATTAGTGTGTGTGATTGTGTTTATAAATTGTGTAGGTGTGTGTTGTGTTAGTGTTTTATCTGCATGTATGCGAGTGTGTCTGTGTGTTGTGTATGTAAATAAGTGTGTTATGATTGTGTGCATGGTTTGTCGTGAGTGTGTGAGTGTGTTTATAAGTTGTGTGTGTGTAATTGTATTAGTGTGTGTGATTGTGTTTATAAGTTGTGTAGGTGTGTGTTGTGTAAGTGTTTTATGTGCATGTATGCGAGTGTGTCTGTGTGTTGTGTATGTAAATAAGTGTGTTATGATTGTGTGCATGGTTTGTCGTGAGTGTGTGATTGTGTTTATAAGTTGTGTGTGTGTAATTGTATTAGTGTGTGTGATTGTGTTTATAAATTGTGTAGGTGTGTGTTGTGTTAGTGTTTTATCTGCATGTATGCGAGTGTGTCTGTGTGTTGTGTATGTAAATAAGTGTGTTATGATTGTGTGCATGGCTTGTCATGAGTGTGTGATTGTGTTTATAAGTTGTGTGTGTGTAATTGTATTAGTGTGTGTGATTGTGTTTATAAATTGTGTAGGTGTGTGTTGTGTAAGTGTTTTATGTGCATGTATGCGAGTGTGTCTGTGTGTTGTGTATGTAAATAAGTGTGTTATGGTTGTGTGCATGGTTTGTCGTGAGTGTGTGATTGTGTTTATAAGTTGTGTATGTGTAATTGTATTAGTGTGTGTGATTGTGTTTATAAATTGTGTAGGTGTGTGTTGTGTAAGTGTTTCATCTGCATGTATGCGAGTGTGTCTGTGTGTTGTGTATGTAAATAAGTGTGTTATGGTTGTGTGCATGGTTTGTCATGAGTGTGTGATTGTGTTTATAAGTTGTGTATGTGTAATTGTATTAGTGTGTGTGATTGTGTTTATAAATTGTGTAGGTGTGTGTTGTGTTAGTGTTTTATCTGCATGTATGCGAGTGTGTCTGTGTGTTGTGTATGTAAATAAGTGTGTTATGGTTGTGTGCATGGTTTGTCATGAGTGTGAGATTGTGTTTATAAGTTGTGTGTGTGTAATTGTAATAGTGTGTGTGATTGTGTTTATAAATTGTGTAGGTGTGTGTTGTGTTAGTGTGTTATCTGCATGTATGCGAGTGTGTCTGTGTGTTGTGTATGTAAATAAGTGTGTTATGGTTGTGTGCATGGTTTGTCATGAGTGTGTGATTGTGTTTATAAGTTGTGTGTGTGTAATTGTATTAGTGTGTGTGATTGTGTTTATAAATTGTGTAGGTGTGTGTTGTGTTAGTGTTTTATCTGCATGTATGCGAGTGTGTCTGTGTGTTGTGTATGTAAATAAGTGTGTTATGGTTGTGTGCATGGTTTGTCGTGAGTGTGTGATTGTGTTTATAAGTTGTGTGTGTGTAATTGTATTAGTGTGTGTGATTGTGTTTATAAATTGTGTAGGTGTGTGTTGTGTAAGTGTTTTATGTGCATGTATGCGAGTGTGTCTGTGTGTTGTGTATGTAAATAAGTGTGTTATGGTTGTGTGCATGGTTTGTCATGAGTGTGTGATTGTGTTTATAAGTTGTGTGTGTGTAATTGTATTAGTGTGTGTGATTGTGTTTATAAATTGTGTAGGTGTGTGTTGTGTTAGTGTTTTATCTGCATGTATGCGAGTGTGTCTGTGTGTTGTGTATGTAAATAAGTGTGTTATGGTTGTGTGCATGGTTTGTCGTGAGTGTGTGATTGTGTTTATAAGTTGTGTGTGTGTAATTGTATTAGTGTGTGTGATTGTGTTTATAAATTGTGTAGGTGTGTGTTGTGTAAGTGTTTTATGTGCATGTATGCGAGTGTGTCTGTGTGTTGTGTATGTAAATAAGTGTGTTATGATTGTGTGCATGGCTTGTCATGAGTGTGTGATTGTGTTTATAAGTTGTGTATGTGTAATTGTGTTTATAAATTGTGTAGGTGTGTGTTGTGTAAGTGTTTTATGTGCATGTATGCGAGTGTGTCTGTGTGTTGTGTATGTAAATAAGTGTGTTATGGTTGTGTGCATGGTTTGTCGTGAGTGTGTGATTGTGTTTATAAGTTGTGTATGTGTAATTGTATTAGTGTGTGTGATTGTGTTTATAAATTGTGTAGGTGTGTGTTGTGTAAGTGTTTCATCTGCATGTATGCGAGTGTGTCTGTGTGTTGTGTATGTAAATAAGTGTGTTATGGTTGTGTGCATGGTTTGTCATGAGTGTGTGATTGTGTTTATAAGTTGTGTATGTGTAATTGTATTAGTGTGTGTGATTGTGTTTATAAATTGTGTAGGTGTGTGTTGTGTAAGTGTTTTATCTGCATGTATGCGAGTGTGTCTGTGTGTTGTGTATGTAAATAAGTGTGTTATGGTTGTGTGCATGGTTTGTCGTGAGTGTGTGATTGTGTTTATAAGTTGTGTGTGTGTAATTGTATTAGTGTGTGTGATTGTGTTTATAAATTGTGTAGGTGTGTGTTGTGTAAGTGTTTTATCTGCATGTATGCGAGTGTGTCTGTGTGTTGTGTATGTAAATAAGTGTGTTATGGTTGTGTGCATGGTTTGTCATGAGTGTGTGATTGTGTTTATAAGTTGTGTGTGTGTAATTGTATTAGTGTGTGTGATTGTATTTATAAATTGTGTAGGTGTGTGTTGTGTAAGTGTTTTATATGCATGTATGCGAGTGTGTCTGTGTGTTGTGTATGTAAATAAGTGTGTTATGGTTGTGTGCATGGTTTGTCATGAGCGTGAGATTGTGTTTATAAGTTGTGTGTGTGTAATTGTATTAGTGTGTGTGATTGTGTTTATAAATTGTGTAGGTGTGTGTTGTGTAAGTATTTTATATGCATGTATGCGAGTGTGTCTGTGTGTTGTGTATGTAAATAAGTGTGTTATGGTTGTGTGCATGGTTTGTCATGAGTGTGTGATTGTGTTTATAAGTTGTGTGTGTGTAATTGTGTTTATAAATTGTGTAGGTGTGTGTTGTGTAAGTGTTTTATATGCATGTATGCGAGTGTGTCCGTGTGTGTTTATGCTAATTAGATTGTCAAATTGGTCTGATTGACACACCCATCATTTCTAGTGAATCATAGGTCTCCATGGCAACAAGAGAAAGATGGAGAATAAAAGTGGCTCTCATAGAAAAGAGCGAGCGCTTGACATTTACCCAACAAAACGAGGACAGACACCAAATCCCAGACAAATGAAGAGAGAGAGCCTTTTGTTTCCTGTTCACATTGGTCATTTAGTTTTTTTGTTTCCTGATGTAGACAATATCACACAGTGATAATTCAGAGACAGAGAAAGAAAGAGAAAAGCAATAAACAAGCATCTTGTGAACAAACCACAGCGTTACTCACTTATTCACCGCAAAAAACCACACAGTACAAAAATAGAGCAACTCTCCGAAAGTCCTTCAAACGGCGCGGATAATCACGATTCAACAACACTGGATCAGATCCCAAACATTCATTGTGTTCATCTTAAGACAATAATGCTTTTAAACAGAACCAAACATTCCACTTAATAGTAATTCATAACAATAGTAATAATAAGAATAACGGGAACACTTACAATAAGGTTGTATTAGTTAAAGCATGTAATAAATAATGAACAGTATTTGTTTTTATTACAGTGTTGGTTTATGTGAGTTAATAAAAATACCAGCACAGGCTCATTATGGATACGTACCCTAATATACATTTCTGGAGATCGCCAAATACGTTCCAGCTGGTACATTTTTTTTGCAGTCTTTGTTTTCGTGAATCCACCAGAGTCCGCTGTGTACGCTTTTTCAGATCGAAAATTTCTCGCGCGAGTGCCATTAGTGCCTGCTGTTCTCACGTAAATCCACCAGAGGCCGCTGTCAACTGACTGACTGAGAGTGTTTTTAAAAGCACCTATTCAGCCGATCACCCCCTTCCCTAAACCCAACCGCTAGTGTTTTTAAAAGCACCGGTTGAGCTGATCAACCCCTTCCCTTAACCCAACCAACAGAGTTTTCGAAACCACTCATTGACCTGATCAACCCTTTCTCTAAACCCAACCAATAGTGTTTTCAAAAGCACTGATTGACCCACTCACCCTCCTCCCTAAACCCAATCAAGTGTTTTCGAAAGCACCAGTTGACCCGATCACCTTCTTTCCTGAACCCAACCGATAGTGTTTTCAAAAGCACAGATTAAGCCGATCACCCCCTTCCCTAAACACAACCGATAGTGTTTTCAAAAGCACAGATTGAGCCGATCACCCCCTTCCCTAAACACAACCGACAGTGTTTTCAAAAGCACAGATTGACCCAATCATTCCCTTCCCTAAACCCAACCGACAGTGTTTTCAAAAGCACAGATTGACCCAATCACCCCCTTCCCTAAACCCAACCGACAGTGTTTTCAAAAGCACAGATTGACCCAATCATTCCCTTCCCTAAACCCAACCGACAGTGTTTTCAAAAGCACAGATTGAGCCGATCACCCCCTTCCCTAAACCCAACCGACAGTTTTCAAAAGCACAGATTGACCCAATCATTCCCTTCCCTAAACCCAACCAATAGTGTTTTTGAAAGCAGAGATTGACCCAATCACCCCCTTCCCTAAACCCAACCAATAGTGTTTTTGAAAGAACACATATTGAGTCAATCACCCCTTCCCTAAACCCAACCGATAGTATTTTCGAAAGCACAGATTGACCCAATCACCCCCTTCCCTATACCCAACCAATAGTGTTTTCGAAAGCACTAACTGACCTGATCACCCCCTTCCCTAAACCAAACCGACAGTGTTTTCAAAAGCACAGATTGACCCAATCACCCCCTTCCCTATACCCAACCAATAGTGTTTTCGAAAGCACTAACTGACCTGATCACCCCCTTCCCTAAACCAAACCGACAGTGTTGTCAAAAGCACAGATCGACCCGATCACCCCTTCCCTAAACCGAACCGACAGTGTTTTCAAAAGCACAGATTGACCCAATCACCCCCTTTCCTAAACCCAACCGATAGTGTTTTCAAAAGCACAGATCGACCCAATCACCCCCTTCCCTAAACCCAACCGACAGTTTTCAAAAGCACAGATTGACCCAATCACCCCCTTCCCTAAACCCAACCGATAGTGTTTTCAAAAGCACAGATCGACCCAATCACCCCCTTCCCTAAACCAAACCGATAGTGTTTTCAAAAGCACAGATCGACCCAATCACCCCCTTCCCTAAACCCAACCGATAGTGTTTTCAAAAGCACAGATCGACCCAATCACCCCCTTCCCTAAACCAAACCGATAGTGTTTTCAAAAGCACAGATCGACCCAATCACCCCCTTCCCTAAACCAAACCGATAGTGTTTTCAAAAGCACAGATCGACCCAATCACCCCCTTCCCTAAACCAAACCGATAGTGTTTTCAAAAGCACAGATCGACCCAATCACCCCCTTCCCTAAACCCAACCGATAGTGTTTTCAAAAGCACAGATCGACCCAATCACCCCCTTCCCTAAACCCAACCGATAGTGTTTTCAAAAGCACAGATCGACCCAATCACCCCCTTCCCTAAACCCAACCGACAGTGTTTTCAAAAGCACAGATCGACCCAATCACCCCCTTCCCTAAACCCAACCGACAGTGTTTTCAAAAGCCCAGATTGACCCTATCACCCCCTTCCCTAAACCCAACCGATAGTGTTTTCAACAGCACAGATTGACCCAATCACCCCCTTGCCTAAACCCAACCGACAGTGTTTTTAAAAGCACAGATTGACCCAATCACCCCTTCCCTAAACCCAACCGATAGTGTTTTCAAAAGCACAGATCGACCCAATCACCCCCTTCCCTAAACCCAACCAATAGTGTTTTCAAAAGCACAGATCGACCCAATCACCCCCTTGCCTAAACCCAACCGACAGTTTTCAAAAGCACAGATTGACCCAATCACCCCTTCCCTAAACCCAACCGACAGTGTTTTCAAAAGCACAGATTGAGTCAATCACCCCCTTCCCTAAACCCAACCGACAGTGTTTTCGAAAGCACAGATTGACCCAATCACCCCCTTCCCTAAACCCAACCGACAGTATTTTCAAAAGCACAGATTGACCCAATCACCCCCTTCCCTAAACCCAACCGACAGTGTTTTCAAAAGCACAGATCGACCCAATCACCCCTTCCCTAAACCCAACCGATAGTGTTTTCAAAAGCACAGATTGACCCAATCACCCCCTTCCCTAAACCCATCTAATAGTGTTTTCAAAAGCACAGATTGACCCGATCACCCCCTTCCCTAAACCCATCTAATAGTTTTCAAAAGCACAGATTGACCCAATCACCCCCTTCCCTAAACCTAACCAATAGTATTTTCAAAAGCACACATTGACCCGATCACCCCTTCCCTAAACCCAACTGATAGTGTTTTCAAAAGCACAGATTGACCCAATCACCCCCTTCCCTAAACCCATCTAATAGTGTTTTCAAAAGCACAGATTGACCCAATCACCCCCTTCCCTACACCTAACCAATAGTATTTTCAAAAGCACACATTGACCCAATCACCCCTTCCCTAAATCCAATCAACTGGGCAAACTGGTAACAGCAGAAAAGTCATCCACACGGAGGTAAACAGTCAGCTGGTATCACAAGAAGAAACAGAAGCCACTGAAGCAGTCATACCACCCCGTGGTACTTATTTTAAAAGTGAAATGCAGCCATGTGTTGCTCTAGCTACATAATTTGCGCTCTCCTGAAATGCATACGGGGATACGTATCCACAATGAGCCTGTGATGGAAAATACAGTAGTCAAACATTATTAATGTTAACTCCCGGTGCATTAACTAACGTAAACAAGCACGAATGTTAATACTGCATTCATAAATGTTGAACTATCATTATTAAATGCTATACAAATATTGTTCATAATTAGTTCATGTTAGTAAATACATTAACTAATGAAACCTTATTGTAAAGTGTGACCATAATAATAAGCAGAATTAAACTAACAACTGAAACCTTAATGTAAACAGTTAACATAACAATAATAACGATAATAGAAAACAAAATAAGTAACTTGATCGTCAGTATTCTTACGCACTCTACATTTTTGAAATACATCGTTCTGTCACAGTATAAACATTCGGCATTTGCACGTCGCTTTATGAACGACGGTGACAGATAATCGGATGTATTCAGAAAGCCATGCCCAAAAGATGCGACCAGGAATCGGGGAACAGGCGTCATGTGATCAAGACCCAGAATGCAATGGGGCCTGAGGTCACATAAGGAGCAGGATTACACAACAGCCAAATCCACAAACCGTGCGAAACAACTGGATGTCCAGATCCAAACATTCACCGCTTCATGTTCGGTTCGGCACTTGCAATACATGCAGAGATAGTTAGGTCCACGTCAGTCTTACATCCTCCTTTTTGCGAAAGTTTGTAAGTTCGTCAAGATGCACTTTTTTTCGTAAGCCTGAGAACGAAAGATTCAGTCTTGTGTTGAAAGTTGAGTTTTTCCAACGCAATAATGAAAATACAGAACGAAGTCAAACCGTGAGAGCAAATATTACATTCTTTGCTGTAAACCTTGTAATGGAGAACGAAAGATTTGCTTGTGTTCGAAGTCTGTTTCTGATGGACACAACACCATTGTGAAATTTGTAATTAGTTCGTCAAGATTCACTTTTTTTTTTCGTAAGCCTGAGAACGAAAGATTCAGTCTTATGCTGAAAGTTCAACTCAATAATGAAAGTCAAACCGTGAGAGCAAATATTACATTCCTCAATGTAAACCTTGTACATTTGTCCAAATTTGTTTGGTGTAATCCCAAAAACACAAGTTTAAAGTCTAATTCCCATGCCATAAAACAAATTATGAAGTTTCACAAGAGTGCTTCAAGAGTTCACACTTAGATATTGCTTGATGCTGATGCAGGTTTGGCATGCTGTCCCCAGAGCTCGAAGATAATTGAGCCCAGGGCTCAATAGAGCATGTAAGGGGAGTACAAGATCAGGTGGTTCTCGAGAGCTCCCTGTGGTAAAGGAGGAAAGGGGGAGAAGGGGTGGATGGGGGGGTTCTTCAGAAACGAAGATAAGGGAGTGATTTTTGCTAGGCTACTTATAGTGAGTGTGGATTAATCTGATTGGCTAGCTCAGGCATGGGCAAACTGGATCCTCGAGGGCCGGTGTCCCTGCAGAGTTTTGCTCCAACACTAATCAAACACACCTGAACACCCTAATTAGTGTCTTTAAGATCACTAGAAAGCTACAAGCAGGTGTGTTTGATTAGGGTTGGTGCAAAACTATGCTGGGACACCGGCCCTCCAGGATCGAGTTTGCCCATCCCTGGGATAGCTAATGATTGTAGATGAGAGACCAGCGGCAGTTAATCACATCACGTGCTCCTCTCGAAATTAGTTTGTGAAACTTCACTTAGTTCGACAAGATGCACTTTTTCGTAAGCCTGAGAATGAAAGATTCTTGTGTTGAAAGTTGGGTTTCTTCAACGCCATAATAAAAATACAGAACAAAAGAGTCAAACCGTGAGAGCAAATATTACATTCCTCATTGAAAAATCTTGTAAGTTCGTCCAGATTTTTCTTCGTAATTCCGAGAACAAAAGATTTGCTTGTGTTTAAAGTCTAATTCCCATCACACAAAACAAATTATGAAGAACACAATGGAGGCTGGTTCATCAATCGCGTGAGGACTAAAGATTTACTGTCTGTTTCCCATGACCCAACACTATCATGAAACTTCATAATTAGTTTTTAGTTTATCAAGATGCACTTTTTTGTTAGTCTAAAAATGAAAGATTCAGTCCTAAGTTGAACGTTGGGTTTTCCGATCTTAAAAGCTAAAAGTCAAACCGTGAGAGCAAATATTACATTCTTTGCTGTGAACTCTGCAAGATTATCAAGATGTTTAGCGAAGGGTCAAACTATGAGAGTAAATATTCCATTCCTCCTTGTAAATTTGTCAAGATTTTTTTTGTAATCCCAAGATTACACCAAAAGTGTGTGTCGAAGTTAACGCAAATAACAAAAATACACAATCACTACCAAACGCCAAAGGTACGTCTGATGTTCCTCCTTTTTACCGCATTTTTAATTTAGCCTGAGAACAAAATTTAGTTAAAGTTTTCCCACCTCAAATACAGAATTAAAGGTCAAACCACGAGATCTAAAGTTGCGCCTGGAGCAAAATGCATAATCTCGAAAGTTCGTTTTTTTATTTGCCAAAATTAAATTTTCCTGTAACACTTTATAACAACTACACACTATGAATCATCTTTTAAGCATTAGTATCTTGTGAATTCGTTATCTGTTGAGCCTTAACTCTACATTAATAAACGTTAGTAAACAGTTTATAACTGCAGCTACAAATGCTCTATTCTTGACTTACAACCACATTTATAATGTGCTTCATAATTGTATAATCACGCTTTGCTACTGATTCATTGTTCATTACTAAATTAAGTATTGCATTATTTACAAATCACCTGTATTCAAGTGTAGTTGGAGGCTTTTGAGATCATTCAGAATGAGTTAGTAAATGATTAATAAACTATTAAAATTAACATTTATATATCTTATTATTCAGGCATATAGTAATGTTTACTACAGTATGTTAATAAATGCTTTATTAACTCAACTTCATCCAGTTTTGTGACCTATTAAGTGAGGCTATTGATGCTTTATAAATCCTTAATTAATGACAATTAAAGGCTCGGTATCAAATGAACATTAATCTTTGCAATCTTATCTAAAAAGTAAAACAATAGTTTAAACATTGCTGAATAACAGGAGTGTCAAAATACGACATAAAATTGTATAAAACAACAACAATATAATAATTTAACAATATAATAAACATGCAATGTTTAAACTGTACAGTAATTTTATTTTAGTTAAGGTTGCAAAGATTTCTTTTGTATTTGATACAGTTTAATTTGTAGATCTTCAAATGAATAGAAATGAATAATGTCGTTTATGTTTAGAATTTAACCGAGCCTTTAATTGTCATTTATAAGGCATTTATAAAGCATGAATAGTCCTCACTTTAGGTCACAAAACTGGATGAAGTTGAGTTAATAAAGCATTTATTAGCATACAGAGTAACTATTAATACATGCCTGAATAATAAGAATTATAAATGTTAATTTGAATAGTTTAACACCAAATACTCTTAAATAAATGGTTTGTAAATAATGCGATACTCAATTTAGTAATGAAAATAAATCATAAACAAAGTATGAAAGTACAATTAATAAGCACATTATAAACTTGGTTGTAAGTCAAGAATACAGCATGTGTATCTGCAGTTATAAACTGCTTACTAACGTTTATTAATGTAGAGTTAATGCTTCACTATGAATTCACTATTTGCTAATGCTTAATAAATGGTTCATAGTGTGTAGTTATTCTAAAGAGTCACCAATTTTCCTAATCCCGAAGACAAAAGATTCACTTTTGCATTTAAACACTGTTTTTCCAGACCAAGTCTTACATTCTTCTATTTTTCGATGCAGTCAAGATGCAGTTTTAATTAGCCTGAGAATGAAAGACTCGCTCTCACGTCTAAGTCAACATTTTCCACCTCAATAACAAAAATACACCATTAAAGGTCAAACCACCAGAGCAGAAGTTGCGACTGGCGTAAAATGCCTTTTTTTTCCTCTGCAAAATCCTGTGAATTCGTTTTTCATTCGCCAAAATTAAATGATCCTGTTCCTGAAGGCAAATGATTCACTTTTGCAATTGAACACTGTTTTTCCACCATTATATATAAATATAATAAAGACCAAGTCTTACATTCTTCCATCGTAAAACATTCTGCGTTTGGTTTTCAGTTCGTCAAGTTTAAGTTCATCAAGATGCATTTTTAATTAGCCTGACAATGAAAGATTCGCTCTCACGTTCAAAGTTAGCGCTTTCCACCTCAATAACAAAACGACATGTTTAAAGGTCAAACCACCAAACGCAAGTCTTGCGTTCCTCCTTTTTGCGGAGTTTTTAGGATCAAGATGCATTTTTTCGTTTAGCCTGAGAACGAAATTTTCAGTCTGGCATTCAGAGTCAATGTTTTCCCACCTCAAATACTCGATTAAAGGTCAAACCTCGAGAGCGAAAGTTGTACTCGGAGCAAAATGCAAATCAGTGGGCGGAGTCCAAAATTAAACATGCACGTGATGTCAAACGAAGATGCGTCACTGCTGCTCTCGCTCTTCCTCATCCACATCTTCTTCATCGAGCGAAACGATGCCAGATGATGCCACGTCCGACACTTTTCTCCGTGGCGAATATTCTGGCGGGAGACAGACTCCGCCCCCACAGTCCTTGTAAGTAGAGTCCTCATCTTCGAATGTCTCAGAATATGTTTCCAAGCAACAAGGGGAGTGGCCTCGTCTGAGCCCCGCCCTGTGTAGACGTGCTAACAGTAGCTCCTCCCCTCCCTGCAGAGCGCCGAGGATTTTAGCGGTGAGATCTGCAGCTGGTGAGTCCCCTTGACGCCCGATGTCCCGCAGCAGTGGGTGTCTCTCGTCCAAACTGCACATGCTGGAGCAGAGGGTGTCGCATGGCGACCCTGGCGAGCCCACAGGAGGTGAAAGGTCAGCGCCGACGCCGCTCTCGGCCTCACACACACCTGGAGCCCGCAGGTGAGTCTGGAGGAGATCCCGCAGGTAATGAGGGTATGAGGACAGGTCTGAGGAGAGACCATACCAGTGTTAGAATTAAACTAAATAAATAAAATAATTAGTGCTGGGAAAAACTTAATTTATGAATTAAGTAAAATTATTTAATGATCAAATTGCATCACATGTATTGCTCAGGTGTGAGTTTCTCACAAACTTCAACAGTGTCAAAATCTTGATGGTTCTGTGGGTCTCGTCTATCAAATTTGAGCTTTATTTTGTATTTTCTATCGGATTCGCATCAGGTGATTGGCTGGGCCATTCTACAACTTTCTCTGAAAACATCTGAGAGTCTCTTTGGCTGTGTTGTGTGTATATATATATACACATGTATATATATGTATGTATGTATGTATGTATGTATGTATGTATGTATGTATGTATGTATGTATGTATGTATGTGTGTGTTTATATATTTATATATATATGCCCTTTGAGCCGCAACCCAGTACTGGGAAACACGCACTACATTACGGCCAATTTAGTTAATCAATTCCCCTATAGCGCATGTGTTTGGACTGTGGGGGAAACTGGAGCACCCGGAGGAAACCCATGTCAACATGGGGAGAACATGCAAACTCCACACAGAAATGACAACTGACCGGGACTCGAACCAGCAACCGTCTTGCTGTGAGGCCACAGTGCTAACCATTGAGCCATATTGTTACATTCTGTAATTACATTCAGATTGTCTTTTGCCATGCAGCAGGGCATTTGTCTCTCAGTAGTTCATTGTCAGTGTAAGTGTGTAGTAAAATGTGTGGTTAAACACGGTGTAAAGCTGCACACTTCATCTGTACACACAGCACTTCTCTCTCTCTCTCTGTCTCCTATCTCTCTCTCTCTCTCTGCAGAACACATTAAACTTGCAGGAGAAATGAATGCTCGGAGATCAAATAGCGGCAGAAAGCAAAACGAGAGAGAGGGAGAAAGAGAGAGAGAGATGTTTTGTGAAGGAAAGTAGGGCACTAGGACAATAATGTCTGCGTTTACTCTGACAATGAGAGAAAAAGACACAAAGGGACTCCAGACAGAAAGAATATACAGAGATGCTGCAATTAACTATCTGTGGACTCAAACATTCATTCATTTTCTATTCAGCTTAGTCCCTTTATTAATCCGGGGTCGCCACAGCTGAATGAACCGTCAACTTATCCAGCATTTGTTTTATGCAGCGGATGCCCTTCCAGCTGCAACCCATCACTGGGAATCACATACACACTTATTCACACACACATACACTACTGACAATTTAGCCTACCCAATTCACCTGTACCGCATGTGTTTGGACTGTGGGGGAAACCGGAGCACCCGGAGGGAACCCACACTAACGCGGAAGAACATGCAAACTCCACACAGAAACGCCAACTGACCCAGCCGAGGCTCGAACCAGCGACCTTCTTGCTGTGAGGCGACAGCAAGGAATAAAAATGCACCGGCTGCCGATATTGATCAATATTCATGACGATATTGGATTCATTTACTGTGAAGCTGATACAGATGGTAAATAATGGCATGGTGGCAGTGAGCTGTATCTGTTTTGAACAATTTCTTCAGAGCAACTAAACAAAATATAATCTGTGCAAAATACCAGACCTGAGGGTAATGCTGGATTCACACCCAATCCAGGATTAATTATTTGTCTAAAACTTAATAATTAAAATAATAATACTAAATTGGGGGACACGGTGGCTTAGTGGTTAGCACTGTTGCCCCACAGCAACAAGGTTGCTGGTTTGAGTCTCAGCTGAGCCAGTTGGCATTTCTGTGTGGAGTCTTTCCAAGCAGAATAAGCTTATCTTAAGATATTTTACCGCTCTCAAACTTAGATCCACAATGTGTGTATATTTATATGCAAAAGCAAAAGTTTAGAGTCATTAAAGGTGCTGTTTGTGAGTTTTTGACACTTAATATAGCATAATATATTTGCAGATATTCAGAAACATGCTCAGTGAACATTCTTGTTTATCTGAAAAACAATGCTGAAGTCAGATATTCTGCTTTGAACATGTGCACTATGTGCCGCAACAGCTGTCTGTGTTTTGGTCCCTTTAACCCGCCCAATGCCAGTTTAGCCAATTATATTTCAGCACCCGGGTTGCCTTGGTGGTAAACAGCGTATTTCATTCATTCAGTCATGAAGGCTCTTAAAGCATGCGTCTGTGACTGAAATACGACCTCTGGTGGACAGTAGCAGACTATGAAATGAGATGCAGATTCAGAGTTCCACATGAGGTGGTTATTAATTAGCAAATAATATAAATATTACGAGTGTAAACATTAGGGGAGCAGGTTACATTGTAAACGTGTTTCGTCACAACACACTATGTGACGAGATTTGCAGTGATAAACAATTTGGCACCAGACAAAACACGACAGAAATGTAAATACAGCCATTCAAAAGCACAGAGTAGTGCACTCACTGCACTCCAGCGAAATGGTCAGGTTTATAATCTAATTAATACATATTAAAGCTCTTTAACATGATTAAATGTAGATGCTGAATCACTGATATGTGTTGGTTTACTCTGAGTCTCAGTTCTGAAGTTTAATTTCAGACGGTTTATTTTATTTTCCAGATCTGAGGTGAACTATCTGCTGCTGCTTTCAGTTTATGGCAATAAATGTGATGTAAAATGGCATTCAGACTCACAATATTAGCTTTTAACACTGAATAAAGCACATGAGCTGTACCTGAGTCATTGTCATAGTTTTCTGTTGTTCTCCTGTGAGTAATAGAAGCCGTTTCTAATATATCAATTCGAGGTGTTGGTTAGGACAAAAACTCCTTTTAATATGGAGAATATTCCTTCTATCGGGTGCTGTTGCTTTTATGTAGAACACTATTTAAATCACTCACTCCTGTTGTCAATCTGGCAACCTGCGCTTGTGTTTTGATCCATGAGTGCAATACCTAGTTCAACCACTGGGTGTCAAACTTACATGCTGCACCTTTAATACTTGGCAACTCTTTGTATATGACTGCTTAGTAATAATAAGAAAATTGTTTATTATTGCTAATTATTATTCTAATTAAATGTGATTTCAGTGGGTGTTAGTTAGTTTTAGTTTTTCATTATTGTGAATTTGTTATTTCTGTTAGATTTGTATTTTTTATTTACCAGTTGTTTTAGTGTTGGTTGTCGTTTATAAAAATAACCTTGATATTCACTGTACACATACACAAAAAATTGATGCATGTCATTTTAACCCATCGAGAGGTTTATTTTGACTTTGACGTTGATCATTTGATCCTATTGTAGTGTGCAATTCTGACTAAACCAACTGCTGGGTTCATTGTTGTATTTAAATTCATAGGACCAAATTTAACCCAATGTTTGGGTTTGTCCCTGTTTCACCCAACTTGGGTGTAAATAACCTAGCATTAGTTGATCATACTTTAAAGTGCACTCTAAAAATGCTGGGTTATTTCAACCCAATACTGAATAAACCAACTGCTGGGTTAATTTTTTTAAATGTAAATTTATAAGACCAAATTTAACCCAATGTTTGGGTTTGTCCATGTTTTAGCCAACTAGGGTGTAAATAACCCAGCATTACTTGATCATATTTTAAAGTGCACCCTAAAAATGCTGGGCTATTTCAACCCAACTCTGACTAAACCAACTGCTGGGTTATTTGTCCTTATTTTACCCCATTTGCGTGTAAATAACCCAGCATTAGTTAGAGTGTGTGTTTTATGAATGTGCACGTGTGTGTGTGTGTGTGTGTGTGTGTGTGTACCTGTGCTCTGTGTAACGGGCTCATTTGCAGGTAGAAAATCTTCATCATAGGAATCGTCATTAGATTCGTCTCCATCCACTGAAGACCAGGCTCGAAGTTTAGCCTCTGCAATAGCAAACTGCTCCGCCACGCCTGATAAAAACACAAACAACAAACACTTCAGAGCAATTCCACGCAAATGTCAACCTTGCCATGAAAAAAAACAAGAGAAAGTCTTCACCAAAATAGCGAAACCGAAGTTGAGGCCAGAATGCTAACCACTGAG
>NC_079449.1:2788059-2793059 GCF_903798145.1 Danio aesculapii | reverse complement strand
TCTCTGTGTTTGTGTGTGTGTGTGTCACTGTGTTTGTCTGTGTGTGTGTGTGTGTGTGTGTGTGTGTGTGTGTGTGTGTGTGTGTGTGTATGCGTGTCTCTGTGTTTGTGTGTGTGCGTGTCACTGTGTTTGTCTCTGTGTGTGTGTGTGTATGTATGTATGTCTGTGTGCGAATGCGTGTCTCTGTGTTTGTGTGTGTGCGTGTCATTGTGTTTGTCTGTGTGTGTGTGTGTGTGTGTGTGTGTGTGTGTGTGTGCGAATGCGTGTCTCTGTGTTTGTGTGTGTGCGCGTGTCACTGTGTTTGTCTCTGTTTGTGTGTGTGTGTGTGTGTGTGTGTATGTATGTATGTCTGTGTGCGAATGCGTGTCTCTGTGTTTGTGTGTCTGTCACTGTGTTTGTCTCTGTGTGTGTGTGTGTGTGTGTGTGTGTGTACCATGAAGTGAAGATCTGGCCAGTGCTGCGATCTCTTGAATGGTGAGAGCTCGTCTGGATTTTGGTAACATGTCGGTTCTGTCCTCAACATTTAACTGAGAGAAAGAGAAAAACGACAACAACATGAGTAAAAGCATTATTCAATACATCATCAATAAATCAGTACATAAAATATTCATATTCACTCAGCAATTCAGACAGAGAACTGGATCTTTACATGTACTCAAGCAACCATGATCGCACAACCGCCTGCAAAATACACATTGTGATTGATTTAACAATAAGGTGCTTATGTTTACAGCCAAAGCTACTGTGAGCTCTGAGGTTATTAATGGATGTGTGTTTGTTCAACTTTCATTAAAACTTAGCAGAATTATTCCAGAAAAATACATCAACCGTGATGCTATACAAAAATTTCACCAATCACTCAATGTGCACTGACATAGATCTTTAGCTCCACCCACTCAGTAGAATCACATTCTATTCTATTCTGTTCTATTCTGCTCTATGTTTTACCCAGCCGAGCCTCGAATCAGCGACCTTCTTGTTGTGAGGCCACAGCACTACCTACTGCACCACTGCGTAGCCTTTATTCTATTCTGTTCCATTTTATTCTATTCTGTTCTATTCTGTTTTATTTTATTCTGTTCTATTCTATTTTATTCTGTTCCATTTTATTCTGTTCTGTTTAATTGTTCTATTTTATTATACTCTATTTTATTCTGTTCCGTTTAATTGTTCTATTCTATTCTGTTCTATTCTATTTTATTCTGTTCTATTTCATTATGTTCTGTTTAATTGTTCTATTCTATTCTGTTCTATTCTATTTTATTCTATTCTATTTTATTCTGTTCTATTTTATTCTGTTCTATTCTATTTTATTCTATTCTATTTTATTCTATTCCATTTAATTGTTCTATTCTATTTTATTCTATTCCGTTTAATTGTTCTATTCTGTTCTATTCTATTTTATTCTGTTCTATTTCATTATGTTCAGTTTAATTGTTCTATTCTGTTCTGTTCTATTCTATTTTATTCTGTTCTATTTCATTATGTTCAGTTTAATTGTTCTATTCTGTTCTGTTCTATTCTATTTTATTCTGTTCTATTTCATTATGTTCAGTTTAATTGTTCTATTCTGTTCTGTTCTATTCTGTTTTATTTTATTCTGTTCTATTCTATTTTATTCTGTTCTATTCTATTTTATTATATTCTATTTTATTCTGTTCCGTTTAATTGTTCTATTCTATTCTGTTCTATTTTATTCTGTTCTATTCTATTTTATTCTATTCTATTTTATTCTATTCCATTTAATTGTTCTATTCTATTTTATTCTGTTCCGTTTAATTGTTCTATTCTGTTCTATTCTATTTTATTCTGTTCTATTTCATTATGTTCAGTTTAATTGTTCTATTCTATTCTATTTTATTCTATTCTATTTTATTCTGTTCTGTTTAATTGTTCCATTTATTCTGTTCTATTCTATTTTATTCTGTTCTATTTTATTCTATTCCATTTAATTGTTCTATTCTGTTCTATTCCATTTTATTCTGTTCTATTTCATTATGTTCCGTTTAATTGTTCTATTCTATTCTGTTCTATTCTATTTTATTCTATTCTATTTTATTCTATTCCGTTTAATTGTTCTATTCTATTCTGTTCTATTCTATTTTATTCTAACTCTATTCTATTCTATTTTATTCTGTTCTGTTTAATTGTTCTATTTTATTCTGTTCTATTTCATTATGTTCCGTTTAATTGTTCTATTCTATTCTGTTCTATTCTATTTTATTCTATTCTATTCTATTTTATTCTGTTCTGTTTAATTGTTCTATTTTATTCTGTTCTATTTCATTATGTTCGATTAATTGTTCTATTCTATTCTGTTCTATTCTATTTTATTCTATTCTATTCTATTTTATTCTGTTCTGTTTAATTGTTCTATTTTATTCTGTTCTATTTCATTATGTTTCGTTTAATTGTTCTATTCTATTCTGTTCTATTCTATTTTATTCTATTCTATTCTATTTTATTCTGTTCTGTTTAATTGTTCTATTTATTCTGTTCTATTTCATTATGTTTCGATTAATTGTTCTATTCTATTCTGTTCTATTCTATTTTATTCTATTCTATTCTATTTTATTCTGTTCTGTTTAATTGTTCTATTTTATTCTGTTCTATTTCATTATGTTTCGATTAATTGTTCTATTCTATTTTATTCTATTTTATTCTATTCTATTTTATTCCGTTCCATTTAATTGTTCTACTCTGTTCTATTTTATTCTATTCTATTTTATTCTATTCCATTTAAACTGTTCTATTCTGTTCTATTCTATTTTATTCTATTCCGTTTAATTGTTCTATTCTATTCTGTTCTATTCTATTTTATTCTGTTCTATTCCATTTTATTCTGTTGTATTTTATTCTGTTCTATTCTATCCATCTATTCTAGACAGTCATTTTATGTTATGCTGCTCTGACGTGTTTCTGTGCTATTCTGTTGTCTTCTATTCTATTCTACTCTATTCTATCCTATTCTATCCATCTATTCTAGACAGTCATTTTATGTTATGCTGCTCTGACGTGTTTCTGTGCTATTCTGTTGTCTTCTATTCTATTCTATTCTATTCTATCCTATTCTATTCATCTATTCTAGACAGTCATTTTATGTTATGCTGCTCTGACGTGTTTCTGTGCTATTCTGTTGTCTTCTATTCTATTCTACTCTATTCTACTCTATTCTATCCTATTCTATTCATCTATTCTAGACAGGCATTTAATGTTTTGCTGCTCTGACGTGTTTCTGTGATATTCTGTTGTCTTCTATTCTATTCTATTCTATTCTATTCTATTCTATTCTATTCTATTCATCTATTCTAGACAGGCATTTAATGTTTTGCTGCTCTGACGTGTTTCTGTGATATTCTGTTGTCTTCTATTCTATTCTATTCTATTCTATTCTATTCTATTCTATTCATCTATTCTAGACAGGCATTTAATGTTTTGCTGCTCTGACGTGTTTCTGTGATATTCTGTTGTCTTCTATTCTATTCTATTCTATTCTATTCTATTCTATTCTATTCTATTCTATTCATCTATTCTAGACAGGCATTTTATGTTTTGCTGCTCTGACGGGTTTCTATGCTATTCTATTCTAATCTCTCCATCTAGTCCAGACAAGTGAAAATGATATAAAACGAGTCTAGAATAGATGGATGCGTGAACAGTAGAGCTGAAAAAAAAAATCAATAGGAAAAAATGCTGTATTAGAAGAATAGAATAGAAAATAACAGAACGGATGAGAGAACAGTAGATTAAAAAAAGAATGAACTAGAAAATAACTAAGTGGATTAGCAGAATATAAAAAGCATAGAGTAGACTTCAGCGCCAGAACATTTTAGACTAGATGGAAATTACAGTAGTGCAAGAGGAATGAAAAGGAAAATAACAGACTGGATTAGCAGAATAGAATAGAAAAGAATAGAATAATGACTTCAGTGCTACAAACAAGAAAATTCAGAACTAGGTGTGAAAAAGAGGAAGAGAATGATATAGAAAATAGATAATAATAATAGACTGAATTGGCCTAATACAACAGGCGGAATACACTAGACCTGAATAATGACCGCAGTGCTATAAAGAAACAAACCAAAAAAGAAAAATCACAACCAGGTGTGAAAGAATATAGAAGTGACTTAAGTTCCAGTACATTTTAGACTTGATCACAAGGAGAACAGTAGTGTAAAAAGAATGAATTAGAATAGAATAGAATGGCTTAAGTGCTATAAATAAACTAAATTAAAACAAGTGAGAACAGCTGAGAAAAAAAAAAAGAGTGATCGACAATAATAGAATGAATTGGCCTAATAAAACAGGCAGAATATAACAGAATAGGCACAATAGAATAGAATAGAACAGTGACTTCTTCAATGCTAATACATTTTAGACTAGATGGAAATGAGTACAGTAGTGTAAAAAGAATAAAATAGAAAATAACAGACTGAATTAGCAGAATAGAATAGAATAGAGACTTCTTCAGTACCAGTACATTTTAGACCTGATAGCAATAAGTACAGTAGTGTAAAAAAATGAAAAGGAAAATAACAGACTGGATAAGCAGAATAGAATAGATTAAAATAGAATAGAATAGCTTAAGTGCTATAAACCAAAACATTTTAAACAAGTGAGAACAGCAGAGAAAAAAAGAATGATCGACAATAATAGAATGAATTGGCCTAATAAAACAGGCAGAATAGAACAGAATAGAACAGAATAGAGACTTCTTCAGTGCTAGTACATTTTAGACTAGATGGAAATAAGTACAGTAGTGTAAAAAGAATAAAATAGAAAATAACAGACTGGATTAGCAGAATAGAATAGAATAGAATAGAATAGAATAGAATAGTGACTTCTTCAGAACCAGTACATTTTAGACTTGATAGCAATGAGTACAGTAGTGTAAAAAAATGAAAAGGAAAATAACAGACTGGATTAACAGAATAGAATAGATTAAAATAGAATAGAATGGCTTAAGTGCTATAAGCAAAAAAATTAAACAAGTGAGAACA
>NC_079449.1:2752685-2787559 GCF_903798145.1 Danio aesculapii | reverse complement strand
TTCGAGGTGTGGTTAGGACAAAAACTCCTTTTAATATGGAGAATATTCCTTCTATCGGGTGCTGTTGCTTTTATGTAGAACACTATTTAAATCACTCACTCCTGTTGTCAATCTGGCAACCTGCGCTTGTGTTTTGATCCATGAGTGCAATACCTAGTTCAACCACTGGGTGTCAAACTTACATGCTGCACCTTTAATACTTGGCAACTCTTTGTATATGACTGCTTAGTAATAATAAGAAATTGTTTATTATGCTAATTATTATTCTAATTAAATGTGATTTCAGTGGGTGTTAGTTAGTTTTAGTTTTTCATTATTGTGAATTGTTATTTCTGTTAGATTTTATTTTTTATTTACCAGTTGTTTTAGTGTTGGTTGTCGTTTATAAAAATAACCTTGATATTCACTGTACACATACACAAAAAATTGATGCATGTCATTTTAACCCATCGCGAGGTTTATTTTGACTTTGACGTTGATCATTTGATCCTATTGTAGTGTGCAATTCTGACTAAACCAACTGCTGGGTTCATTGTTGTATTTAAATTCATAGGACCAAATTTAACCCAATGTTTGGGTTTGTCCCTGTTTCACCCAACTTGGGTGTAAATAACCTAGCATTAGTTGATCATACTTTAAAGTGCACTCTAAAATGCTGGGTTATTTCAACCCAATACTGAAAAACCAACTGCTGGGTTAATTTTTTAAATGTAAATTTATAAGACCAAATTTAACCCAATGTTTGGGTTTGTCCATGTTTTAGCCAACTAGGGTGTAAATAACCCAGCATTACTGATCATTTTAAAGGCACCCTAAAAATGCTGGGCTATTTCAACCCAACTCTGACTAAACCAACTGCTGGGTTATTGTCCTTATTTTACCCCATTTGCGTGTAAATAACCCAGCATTAGTTAGAGGTGTGTTTTATGAATGTGCACGTGTGTGTGTGTGTGTGTGTGTGTGTGTACCTGTGCTCTGTGTAACGGGCTCATTTGCAGGTAGAAATCTTCATCATAGGAATCGTCATTAGATTCGTCTCCATCCACTGAAGACCAGGCTCGAAGTTTAGCCTCTGCAATAGCAAACTGCTCCGCCACGCCTGATAAAAACACAAACAACAAACACTTCAGAGCAATTCCACGAAATGTCAACCTTGCCATGAAAAAAAACAAGAGAAAGTCTTCACCAAAATAGCGAAACCGAAGTTGAGGCCAGAATGCTAACCACTGAGCTACCATGCCACCCTCCACTGTCTCCTAATATCCAAAATTAAAAAAGGTATCTTTTAATCAACCACCTGTATGCAAATGAGCAGACATTAAATCAGCTCTAATTAGAATAAACCAGCATGCAGATCAGAGTTGTTGAGTTTATCAAGCCGGCGTCCTCACACTGACAGAATGTGCTGAATATACTGAAGGCTTCCTGTTCATTCATCTTTACCCTTTACTGAAGGCCTCGTCAGCAAACACACACACACACACACACACACACACACACACACGCACACACACGCACAGCAACTTTGGAGAGGCTTGGCACATTTCCTAGAGTTCGATTTGATCCACTGCGTCACATTCAGCATACATACACACACACAAAATAATGCACACACAGACACACACAAAATAAGGTCTGTGCACCACACACACACACATTCACAATAACACACAAAAATAAGCCAGAGACAAAAGACCCACAAACACACAATAAGGTTTGTGTACACAAACTTGCGCACTTGCGTACACAAAAAGACAATACTCTCTCTCACACCACACTCACGATAACAGACAGCCTAATAACACATACAGGGCAGAACTTGTGAACATCTTTCTCACACAACCCTCTCTCTCTCTCTCTCCCTCTCTCTTCACACAAACACACACAACACAACCCTCTCTCCTCTTTCTCTCTCTCTCTCTCTCTCTCTTACACACACACACACACACACAATAACAAATACACTTAGACACACACTGAGACTAACCCTAACCCTAAAACTTGTAAACAACCCTCTCTCTCTTTTGTTCACACACACACACAACCACACAACACACACACCACACATCACACACACACACACAAACATGCACAAACTCAACAACACAATCTATCACACACACAGTCCACAAGAACAGAACTTGGAACAATGCTCTCTCTCACAAACTGACACACACACACAACACACACACACACACACACACACACACACACACACAAATGATGCTAATATTTAGTATGTGTGTGAGCGCAGTGACATTGATGGAGAGCGAGTTCCTCTCAGGTCTGCAGAGGAAAAATGCTTTGTCACTTCACCTTCAGAAAGATGAACACACAGAACCACACACACACACACACACACACACACACACACACACACACACACACTCTGTGCTAAAAGACTCACTAGAGACACTCATTCATTTATTTTCCTTTGGCTTAGTCCCTTATTTATCAGAGGTCGACACAGTGGAATGAACCACCAACTATTCCAGCATATGTTTTACACAGCGGATGCCCTTCCAGTTGCAACATAGTACTGGGAATCACCCATACACACACACACACACACACACACACTCATACACTACGGCCAGTTTAGTTCATTAATTCCCCCTATAGCGCATGTGTTTTAGACTGTGGGGGAAACCGGAGCACCTGGAGGAAACCCACGCCAACACGGGGAGAACATGCAAACTCCACACAGAAATGCCAACTGACCCAGCCGATACTCGAACCAGCGACCTTCTTGCTGTGAATCCACAGAATCCGCCCACACACACAATCCTTGGTATGTTGTGATGTGTTGTGTGTGTGTGTGTGTGTGTGTTGTGTGTGTACTGACCGGCAGCGAATCGTGCCTCCTGCTCTCCCTCACTCAGGTGTGAGTATGATGTGATGTGTGTGTGTGTGTGTGTACTGACCGGCAGCGAATCGTGCCTCCTGCTCTCCTCCCTCACTCAGGTGTGAGTATGATGTGATGTGTGTGTGTGTGGGTGTGTGTGATGTGTGTGTGTGTGTGTGTGATGTGTGTGTGTACTGACCGGCAGCGAATCGTGCCTCCTGCTCTCCCTCACTCAGGTGTGAGTATTATGTGATGTGTGTGTGTGTGTGTGTGTGTGCGTGTGTGTGCGTGTGGTGTGTGTGTGTGTACTGACCGGCAGCGAATCGTGCCTCCTCCTCTCCCTCGGTCAGGTGTGAGTATGATGTGATGTGTGTGTGTGTGTGTGTGTGTGTGTGTGTTGCGTGGGGTTGTGTGTGTGTGTACGACCGGCAGCGAATCGTGCCTCCTGCTCTCCCTCACTCGGTGTGAGTATGATGGATGTGTGTGCGTGTGTGTGTGTGTGTGTACTGACCGGCAGCGAATCGTGCCTCCTGCTCTCCTCACTCAGGTGTGAGTATGATGTGATGTGTGTGTGTGTGGTGTGTGTGTGTGTGGGGTGGTGTTGTGTGTGTGTGTGTGTGTGTGTGTATACTGACCGGCAGCGAATCGTGCCTCTGCTCTCCCTCACTCAGGTGTGAGTATGATGTGATGTGTGTGGTGTGGTGTGTGTGTGGGTGTGGTGATGTGTGTGTGTGGTGTGTGCATACTGACCGGCAGCGAATCGTGCCTCCTGCTCTCCCTCACAGGTGTGAGTATGTGTGATGTGTGTTGTGCGTGTATACTGACCGGCAGCGAATCGTGCCTCCTGCTCTCCCTCAGTCAGTGTGAGTATGATGTGGTGTGTGGTGTGTGTGTGTGTGTGTACTGACCGGCAGCGAATCGTGCCTCCTGCTCTCCCTCACTCAGGTGTGAGTATGATGTGTGTGTGTGTGTGTGTGTGTGTACTGACGGCAGCGAATCGTGCCTCTGCTCTCCCTCACTCAGGTGTGAGTATGATGTGTGTGTGTGTGTGTGTGTGTGTGTGTACTGACCGGCAGCGAATCGTGCCTCCTGCTCTCCTCACTCAGGTGTGAGTATGATGTGTGTGTGTGTGTGTGTGGTGTGGTGTAACTGACCGGCAGCGAATCGTGCCTCCTGCTCTCCCTCACTCAGGGGTGAGTATGATGTGATGTGTGTGTGTGTGTGTGTGTGTGTGTGTGTGTGTGTGTACTGACCGGCAGCGAATCGTGCCTCCTGCTCTCCCTCAGTCAGGTGTGAGTATGATGTGATGTGTGTGCGTGTGTGTGTGTGTGTGTACTGACCGGCAGCGAATCGTGCTCCTGCTCTCCCTCACTCAGGTGTGAGTATGATGTGGGTGTGTGTGTGTGTGTGTGTGTGTACTGACCGGCAGCGAATCGTGCCTCCTGCTCTCCCTCACTCAGGTGTGAGTATGATGTGATGTGTGTGTGTGTGTGTGGTGTGTGTGTGTGTGTGTGTGTGTGTGTGTGTGTGTGTGTGTGTGTGTGTGTGTGTGTGTGTGTACTGACCGGCAGCGAATCGTGCCTCCTGCTCTCCCTCACTCAGGTGTGAGTATGATGTGATGTGTGTCTCCAGAGCGTTGGTCGTGTCGCTGGGTTTACTCCACCCTTCCACTCGATCAGGTGCGCCACGCGGCCCTGCGCCATCGCTGTGGGCTTCGTCACATGATCTTTGACCACCCTGTGAGATTCCTGTACACACACACAGACCACACACAGAGACCACACACGGAGATAATGCAGAGGTCAGTGACATACACACTGCATAATGCAGGAGCAATAATCTGATCATACTGACAGTCAGGAGTGTGTGTGTGTGTGTGTGCGCATCTCTGTGTTTACGTGTATGTGAGTGCGTGTCTGTTTGTATGCGTGTCTCTGTGTTTGTGTATGTTTCAGTGTGCGAATGTGTGTGTGTGTGTGTGTGTGTGTGTGTACGTGTTTGTGTGTGTTTCTGTGTGCGAATGTGTGTGTGTGTATCTCTGTGTTTGTACGTGTTTGTGTGTCTCTATGTTTGTACGTGTTTGTGTGTGTGTGTGTTTGTGTGTGAAAGTGTGTGTGTGTGCGTGTGGTATGCCTGCGTGTCTCTGTGTTTGTGTGCGTTTCAGTGTGCGAGTGTATGTGTGTGTGTGTATGTTTGTGTGTTTTAGTGTATGTGTTTGTGTGTATGTGTCCATGTATTTTTGTGCGTTTCTGTATACGAATGGGTCTGTGTGTGTATGTGTGTGTGCAGATCTCTGTGGTTGTATGTATGTGCGTATCTCTGTGCGTTTGTGTGTGTTTCTGTGTGTGAATGTGTCTCTATGTGTGTGTGTGTGTGTGTGTGTGTGTGTGTTGTGGTTTGTGTGTCTCTGTGTGTTTGTGCGTTTTTGTGTGTCTCTGTGTGTTTGTTTGTGTGTATATGTGCGTGTCTCGGTGCTTCTGTTTGCCTTTGTGTGTGTGTGTGTGTGTGTGTGTGTGAGAATGCATGTCTCTGTGTGTGTGTGTCTCTGTGTGTGTATGTGTGCATGTCTCCGTGTTCGTGCGTGTCCATATGCGTGTCTGTCTGTATGCCTGTCTGTGTGTGTGTGTGTGTGTGTGTGTGTGTGTGTGAGAATGCATGTCTCTCTCTTTGTGTTAATGTGTTTGTGTGTGCGTATCTCTGTGTTTGCTTATGTATGTGTGTGTCTCTCTGTGTGTTTGTGTGTGCAAATGTGTCTCTGTTTGTGTGTGGGTGTGTATGTGTGTGTGCATAAGCGTTTGTTTGTTTTTGTATGTGTGTGTGTGTGTCTTCGTGTTTGTGTGTGTCCATATGCGTGTGTCTGCGTGTGTGCCTGTCTGTGTGAATGTGTGTCTCTGTGTGTTTTGTGTGTGTGTGTGTGCAAATGCATCTCTGTGTATGCATATCTCTGTTTGTGTGTATGTCTGTGCGTAAGTGTTTGTTTGTTTTGTGTGTGTGTGTGCTTATGCGTGTCTCTGTGTGCATGCATGCATGTCTGTGTTTGTGTGCGTCTCTGTGTGTGCAAATGCATCTCTGTGTTTGTGTGTGTGCATGTGTATGCATCTCTCAGTGTGTGTTTGTTTGATTATTTGTGTGTGTGTGTGTATGTATGTCTGTCTGCGAATGCGTGTCTCTGTGTTTGTCTGTGTGTGTGTGTGTATGTATCTATGTATGTGTGTGTGCGAATGCGTGTCTCTGTGTTTGTGTGTGTGTGTGTCACTGTGTTTGTCTGTGTGTGTGTGTGTGTGTGTGTGTGTGTGTGTGTGTGTGTGTGTGTGTATGCGTGTCTCTGTGTTTGTGTGTGTGCGTGTCACTGTGTTTGTCTCTGTGTGTGTGTGTGTATGTATGTATGTCTGTGTGCGAATGCGTGTCTCTGTGTTTGTGTGTGTGCGTGTCATTGTGTTTGTCTGTGTGTGTGTGTGTGTGTGTGTGTGTGTGTGTGTGTGCGAATGCGTGTCTCTGTGTTTGTGTGTGTGCGCGTGTCACTGTGTTTGTCTCTGTTTGTGTGTGTGTGTGTGTGTGTGTGTATGTATGTCTGTGTGCGAATGCGTGTTTCTGTGTTTGTGTGTCTGTCACTGTGTTTGTCTCTGTGTGTGTGTGTGTGTGTGTGTGTGTACCATGAAGTGAAGATCTGGCCAGTGCTGCGATCTCTTGAATGGTGAGAGCTCGTCTGGATTTTGGTAACATGTCGGTTCTGTCCTCAACATTTAACTGAGAGAAAGAGAAAAACAACAACAACATGAGTAAAAGCATTCATTCAATACATCATCAATAAATCAGTACACAAAATATTCATATTCACTCAGCAATTCAGACAGAGAACTGGATCTTTACATGTACTTAAGCAACCATGATCGCACAACCGCCTGCAAAATACACATTGTGATTGATTTAACAATAAGGTGCTTATGTTTACAGCCAAAGCTACTGTGAGCTCTGAGGTTATTCATGGATGTGTGTTTGTTCAACTTTCATTAAAACTTAGCAGAATTATTCCAGAAAAATACATCACTCCTGATGCTATACAAAAATTTCACCAATCACTCAATGTGCACTGACATAGATCTTTAGCTCCACCCACTCAGTAGAATCACATTCTATTCTATTCTGTTCTATTCTGCTCTATGTTTTACCCAGCCGAGCCTCGAATCAGCGACCTTCTTGTTGTGAGGCCACAGCACTACCTACTGCACCACTGCGTAGCCTTTATTCTATTCTGTTCCATTTTATTCTATTCTGTTCTATTCTGTTTTATTTTATTCTGTTCTATTCTATTTTATTCTGTTCCATTTTATTCTGTTCTGTTTAATTGTTCTATTTTATTATACTCTATTTTATTCTGTTCTATTTTATTCTGTTCCGTTTAATTGTTCTATTCTATTCTGTTCTATTCTATTTTATTCTGTTCTATTTCATTATGTTCTGTTTAATTGTTCTATTCTATTCTGTTCTATTCTATTTTATTCTATTCTATTTTATTCTGTTCTATTTTATTCTGTTCTATTCTATTTTATTCTATTCTATTTTATTCTATTCCATTTAATTGTTCTATTCTATTTTATTCTATTCCATTTAATTGTTCTATTCTATTTTATTCTGTTCCGTTTAATTGTTCTATTCTGTTCTATTCTATTTTATTCTGTTCTATTTCATTATGTTCAGTTTAATTGTTCTATTCTGTGTCTATTCTATTTATTCTGTTCTATTTCATTATGTTCAGTTTAATTGTTCTATTCTGTTCTGTTCTATTCTGTTTTATTTTATTCTGTTCTATTCTATTTTATTCTGTTCTATTCTATTTTATTATATTCTATTTATTCGTTCCGTTTATTGTTCATTCTATTGTTCTATTTATTCTGTTCTATTCTATTTTATTCTATTCATTTTTAATTCTATTCCATTTAATGGTTCTATTCCTATTTTATTCTGTTCCGTTTAATTGTTCTATTCTGTTCTATTCTATTTTATTCTGTTCTATTTCATTATTTCAGTTTAATTGTTCTATTCTATTCTATTTAATTCTATTCTATTTTATTCTGTTCTGTTTTAATTGTTCCCATTTTATTCTGTTCTATTCTATTATTGTTATTCTGTTTCTATTTTATTCTATTCCATTTAATTGTTCTATTCTGTTCTATTCCATTTTATTCTGTTCTATTTCATTATGTTCCGTTTATTGTTCTATTCTATTCTGTTCTATCTATTTTATTCTATTCTATTTTATTCTATTCCGTTTAATTGTTCTATTCTATTCTGTTCTATTCTATTTTTATTCTAACTCTATTCTATTCTATTTTATTCTGTTCTGTTTAATTGTTCTATTTTATTCTGTTCTATTTCATTATGTTCCGTTTAATTGTTCTATTCTATTCTGTTCTATTCTATTTTATTCTATTCTATTCTATTTTATTCTGTTCTGTTTAATTGTTCTATTTTATTCTGTTCTATTTCATTATGTTTCGATTAATTGTTCTATTCTATTCTGTTCTATTCTATTTTATTCTATTCTATTCTATTTTATTCTGTTCTGTTTAATTGTTCTATTTTATTCTGTTCTATTTCATTATGTTTCGATTAATTGTTCTATTCTATTCTGTTCTATTCTATTTTATTCTATTCTATTCTATTTTATTCTGTTCTGTTTAATTGTTCTATTTTATTCTGTTCTATTTCATTATGTTTCGATTAATTGTTCTATTCTATTCTGTTCTATTCTATTTTATTCTATTCTATTCTATTTTATTCTGTTCTGTTTAATTGTTCTATTTTATTCTGTTCTATTTCATTATGTTTCGATTAATTGTTCTATTCTATTTTATTCTATTTTATTCTATTCTATTTTATTCCGTTCCATTTAATTGTTACTACTCTGTTCTATTTTATTCTATTCTATTTTATTCTATTCCGTTTAATTGTTCTATTCTATTCTGTTCTATTCTATTTTATTCTGTTCTATTCTATTTTATTCTGTTCTATTTTATTCTGTTCTATTCCATTTTATTCTGTTGTATTTTATTCTGTTCTATTCTATCCATCTATTCTAGACAGTCATTTTATGTTATGCTGCTCTGACGTGTTTCTGTGCTATTCTGTTGTCTTCTATTCTACTCTATTCTATTCTATCCTATTCTATTCTATTCATCTATTCTAGACAGGCATTTTATGTTATGCTGCTCTGACGTGTTTCTGTGCTATTCTGTTGTCTTCTATTCTATTCTATTCTATTCTATCCTATTCTATTCATCTATTCTAGACAGTCATTTTATGTTATGCTGCTCTGACGTGTTTCTGTGCTATTCTGTTGTCTTCTATTCTATTCTACTCTATTCTATCCTATTCTATTCATCTATTCTAGACAGGCATTTAATGTTTTGCTGCTCTGACGTGTTTCTGTGATATTCTGTTGTCTTCTATTCTATTCTATTCTATTCTATTCTATTCTATTCTATTCTATTCATCTATTCTAGACAGGCATTTAATGTTTTGCTGCTCTGACGTGTTTCTGTGATATTCTGTTGTCTTCTATTCTATTCTATTCTATTCTATTCTATTCTATTCTATTCTATTCATCTATTCTAGACAGGCATTTAATGTTTTGCTGCTCTGACGTGTTTCTGTGATATTCTGTTGTCTTCTATTCTATTCTATTCTATTCTATTCTATTCTATTCTATTCATCTATTCTAGACAGGCATTTTATGTTTTGCTGCTCTGACGGGTTTCTATGCTATTCTATTCTAATCTCTCCATCTAGTCCAGACAAGTGAAAATGATATAAAACGAGTCTAGAATAGATGGATGCGTGAACAGTAGAGCTGAAAAATGCTGTATTAGAAGAATAGAATAGAAAATAACAGAACGGATGCGAGAACAGTAGATTAAAAAAAGAATGAACTAGAGAAAAAACTAAGTGGATTAGCAGAATATAAAAAGCATAGAGTAGACTTCAGCGCCAGAACAATTTAGACTAGATGGAAATTACAGAAGTGCAAGAGGAATGAAAAGAATAGAATAATGACTTCAGTGCTACAAACAAGAAAATTCAGAACTAGGTGTGAAAAAGTGGAAGAGAATGATATAGAAAATAGATAATAATAATAGACTGAATTGGCCTAATACAACAGGCGGAATACACTAGACCTGAATAATGACCGCAGTGCTATAAAGAAACAAACCAAAAAAAATCAAAACCAGGTGTGAAAGAATATAGTGACTTAAGTTCCAGTACATTTTAGACTTGATCACAAGGAGAACAGTAGTGTAAAAAGAATGAATTAGAATAGATTAAAATAGAATAGAATAGAATGACTTAAGTGCTATAAATAAACTAAATTAAAACAAGTGAGAACAGCTGAGAAAAAAAAAAGAGTGATCGACAATAATAGAATGAATTGGCCTAATAAAACAGGCAGAATATAACAGAATAGGCACAATAGAATAGAATAGAACAGTGACTTCTTCAATGCTAATACATTTTAGACTAGATGGAAATTAGTACAGTAGTGTAAAAAGAATAAAATAGAAAATAACAGACTGAATTAGCAGAATAGAATAGAATAGAGACTTCTTCAGTACCAGTACATTTTAGACCTGATAGCAATGAGTACAGTAGTTTAAAAAAATGAAAAGGAAAATAACAGACTGGATAAGCAGAATAGAATAGATTAAAATAGAATAGAATAGCTTAAGTGCTATAAACCAAAACATTTTAAACAAGTGAGAACAGCAGAGAAAAAAGAATGATCGACAATAATAGAATGAATTGGCCTAATAAAACAGGCAGAATAGAACAGAATAGGCACAATAGAATAGAATAGAATAGAACAGAGACTTCTTCAGTGCTAGTACATTTTTGACTAGATGGAAATAAGTACAGTAGTGTAAAAAGAATAAAATAGAAAATAACAGACTGAATTAACAGAATAGAATAGAATAGAATAGAATAGAATAGAATAGAATGGCTTAAGTGCTATAAACCAAAAGATTTAACAAGTGAGAACAGCAGAGAAAAAAGAGTGATCGACAATAATAGAATGAATTGGCCTAATAAAACAGGCAGAATAGAACAGAATAGGCACAATAGAATAGAATAGAACAGAACAGAGACTTCTTCAGTACTAGTACATTTTAGACTAGATGGAAATTAGTACAGTAGTGTAAAAAGAATAAAATAGAAAATAACAGACTGGATTAGCAGAATAGAATAGAATAGAATAGAATAGAATAGAATAGAGACTTCTTCAGTACCAGTACATTTTAGACTTGATAGCAATGAGTACAGTAGTGTAAAAAATGAAATGGAAAATAACAGACTGGATTAGCAGAATAGAATAGAATTATGACATCAGTGATAAAACCAGTAGAGTAGAACAGAATAGCATTGAAAATAATAGAATAAACCTGCCTAATAGAATAGGCTATATAGCAGTGTACAGGTGTGTGTGTGTGTGTGTGTGTGTGTGTTAGGGCTACCCATTATTGGAAAAAAGCGGACTCTGTGATATTAAGCTGCACAGTATATTTTGCAATATGAATTAACTATGATTAAACTGAAATGACTACACAGTTATCATGTGTTCAGAACTGTCGTGAGTGGTCCACATTGCACATGCTGTGATGTGATTATTATGGAATCACACATTGCGTTATCAATGCTAAAACAATATATTGTGCAGCCCTAATAGAAAATAATAGGATGAATAGGCTATACAGCAGTGTACAGGTGTGTGTCTTGTATATCAGCAGGAGACACGCGGTTGACATGTGCACATGCCGTGTTCAAACACTCCAGAGCAGATGTGAGGACCCGCATGGGAAAAAACACATTAGCCAACACGTCATGGCACAGTTAGCGTAGCACGCCACAATAACAACCAATGCATATTGAAATATAAAAGCACACAAACGCCTTACCCAAGAGCTCCTAATTTACACCAGGAAATAACAGCAATACAGTCTGCAGCAGTTCTCACACGCAAACTTCCCTTACTGTAGTGTAGTCTAGACTAGAGGTGAGCAGTCCAGATGCCCACTGGAGAATTGAGTACAATAGAATACAACAGAATGAAATGGAATAAAAAACACCAGCCTGGAATAGATTGAGAGAATAGAATAGAATAGAATAGAATAGAATAGAATAGAATAGAATAGAATAGAATAGAATAATGTCATAGTAGCAAAACAGAAATTACCTGTCTAGACTAGATGGAGAAAACTGAACAGAAAAAGAGTAGAATATACATGAATGGAATACAGATGAATAGATATGAATAGAACAAAATGGAATATAGATTAATAGAATACAGATGAATATAGATGAATAGAAGAGAAAAGAATAGAATAGAAACATGTCATAGTAGCAAAACAGAAAATACCAGTCTAGACTAGATGGAGAAAACTGAACAGAAAAGAGTAGAATATACATGAATAGAATAGAATATTGATGAATAGAATAGATATGAATAGAATATTGATGAATAGAATAGAGATGAAAAGAATAGAATACAATAGAATAGAAGCATATCATAGTAGCAAAACAGAAATTACCAGTCTAGACAAAAATGGAGAAAATAGAATAGAATAGAAGCACACACATATATCCTACTTTAATCTAGAGTAGTCTGTAGTGTAGTCTAGACTAAATGTAAGCAGTCCAGTAGCTCACTGGAGAAAACAGAACAGAATAGATAGAATAAAATAGAATAGAAGCATATCATGGTATTAAAACAGAAAATATCAGTCTGGACTACAGAGAAAATAGAATAGAATAGAATAGAATAGAATAGAATAGATTAGAATAGAATAGAATAGAATAGAAGCATATCATGGTATTAAAACAGAAAATACCAGTCTGGACTAGACAGACAAAATGGAATGGAATAGAATAGAATAGAATAAAATATGGAACAGAAAATAGATGGAGAAAGATGAATAGAATAGAATAAAACAGAATAGAATAGAAGCATATCTTAGTAGCAAAACATAAATTATGAGTCTAAACTAGATGGAGAAAACTGAATAAAAAAGGAAATATAAGAATAGAATAAAAAAAAGAGAAGCATATCTTGATAGAAAATCAGAAAATACCAGTCTAGACTAGATGGTGAAAACTGAATAGAATAGAGATGATCAGAATAGAACATAACAGAATAGAATAGAATAGAACAGAATAGAATAGAGATGATCAGAATAGAACATAACAGAATAGAACAGAATAGAACAGAATAGAAGCATGTTATAGTAGCAAAGCAGAAGTTACCTATCTAGACTAGATGGAGAGAACAGAATACAATACAATACAATACAAACACAGAAAATAACAGAAAATAGAATAGATGGAGAAAATAGAATAAAACAGAAGCACATTATGGTAGCAAGACATGAAATATCAATCTAGAGTATAAAAAAAATACAAAAAAATAAAAGAGAATAGAATATAAAATATATAGAGACATAATAGAATGAAATAGAACAGAATCATGTCATAGTGGCAAAACCAGAAAATATACAGTCTAGACAAGATGGAGAAAATAGAATAGAAAATAGAGTAATAGAACAGAATAGAATAAAATAGAAGCATATCTTAATAGCAAAACAGAAAATACCAGTCTGGAACAGATAAAGAAAATACGATAGAATCTAATATAAAATAGATGGAGAAAACAGAATTGAATACAATAAAATAGAACCATGTCATAAAAGCAAAACAGAAATTACCAGTCTAGACTAAAATGGAAAAAATAGAACAGAATATAATAGAATTGAAACTAGATGGAGAAAGTACAATAGAATACAATATAAACAGAATTTTTTTGCTGGATGAAACAGTCAAGACTAGATGGAGAAAACCGAATAGAACGACAGATAGAATAGAAAACAGATTAATAGAATAAAATAGAATAGAATAGAAAATAGATGGAGAAAACAGAATAGAATAGAAGCATAGTAGCAGAACAGAAATTACCAGTCTAGACTAGATGGGGAAAACAGAATAGAACTGAAAATATATTAATAGAATAGAAGCATATTATAGTATCATACCCCAATAGTAGTATCATAGTAAATATTAAAATAGAATAGAACAGAATACAATACAATACAATACGATACAATACAAGCATGGTAGCAAAACAGAAATGACCAGTCTAGACTAGATGGAGAAAATACAACAGAATAGAAAATAGAATATAATAGGAAATAACATAATATAAGCATATCATAGTATCAAAACAAAAAATGCCAGTGTGGAATAGATGGAAAAAATAGAATAGATGGAGAGAATACAATACAATACAATAGAAGCATGTCATGGTAGTATAACAGAAATTACCAGTCTAGACTAGATAGGGAAAACAGAATATAGAATAGAATAGAATAGAATAGAATAGAATAGAATAGAATAGAATAATATTATAGTAGCAAAACAGAAAATACCAGTCTGGAATAGGTTGAAAATTAAATAGAATATAATAGCATAGAAGCACGCACACACGCACATACACACACACACACACACACACACACGCACACGCACACGCACACGCACACACAAAACCTACTGCCCTACTGAACACTGCCCTGAGATTCCCTGAAGAACTGAATCTTAGGAGAACCGCAGAATTCAATAAACATCGTACAGCACACAGCTTCGGTCATTTACAGTCGGCTTACTCACTGAAACTGCAGCCGATGACTGCTAGATCAATACGACAATGACATCAACCACAGTCCGGATGCTCACGGGAGAATAGAGTACAATAGAATACAACAGAACGAAACTGAATGATAACCTCGGGGTAATAAAACAGAAAATACCCATCTAGATGGATAGTTAAACTGTACAGTGGTGTAGAAAAACAATAGAATGGGAAAAATAACAGACTGGATTAGCATATAGAAATGAACACAATAGAGTAGAACAGAAAAACAAAATCTAAATTAAATAAGAGTATTCTATTCATCCATAATAGATATGAATAGAATAGAATAAGAGAATGCATCATAATAGAATAGAATAAATAGGATTTGATCAATGCAGATGAATAGAATAGAACAGAAGAGAATAGAAACAGAATAGAATACACTTTAGTGCAGCAAAGCAGAAAATACCCATCTATAATAGATGGGCGAATAGAATACAATAGAAATAAAATACAATTCAGTACAGCAAAACAGAAAGTATCTGTCTAGAATGGATCGATACAATAGAATAGAATTGACTTTAATATCTGTCTAGACGAGATGGAGGAAATAGAATAGAATAAAGTAGAAGCAAAGAATGTCAAAGCAGCACAACAGAAGATACCAGTCTAGACTAGATGGAGAAAAGGGAATAGAATAGAATAGAAGCTCATTATAGTAGCAAAACTGAAAATACCAGTCTAAACTAGATGGAGAAAATAAAATTGAAAGGGATAGAATACAAAATATATGGAGAAAATAGAATCATGTCATAGTAGCAAAATATTAAATATAAACCTAGACTAGATAACAATAGAAAAAAATGATATGCAATAGAATAGACAATATACAGAGAAAGCAGTATAGAATAGAGCTGAAGCATGACATAGTAGTGAAACAAAAATTACCAGTCTAGACTAGATGAATAGAACAGAATAGAATAGAATAGAATAGAATAGAATAGAATAGAATAGAATAGAATAGAATAGAATAGAACAGAATAGAATAGAATAGAAGCTCATCATGGTAGCAAAACCGAAAATACCAGTCTAGACTATAGAGAACAGAATTGAAAGGAGTAGAAGAGAAAAATATATGGACAAAATAGAGTACAATAGAATAGAAACATATCACAGTAGCAAAACCGAAAATACCAGTCTAGTCTAGATGGAGAAAACAGAATCCAAAGAGAACAATAGAAAATCATGTCATAGCAGCAAAATATAAAATATCAACCTAGACTAGATAACAATAGAAAAAAATGATATGCAATAGAATAGACAATATACAGAGAAAGCAGTATAGAATTGAGCTGAAGCATGACATAGTAGTGAAACAAAAATTACCAGTCTAGACTAGATGAATAGAACAGAATAAAATAGAATGGAATGGAATGGAATGGAATAGAATAGAATAGAATAGAATAGAATAGAATAGAATAGAATAGAATAGAATAGAATGGAATGGAATAGAAAAGAGGCTCATGCTAGCAAAACCGAAAATACCAGTCTAGACTATAGAGAACAGAATTGAAAGAAGTAGAACAGAAAAATATATGGACAAAATAGAACACAATAGAATAGAAACATATCACAGTAGCAAAACCGAAAATACCAGCCTAGTCTAGATGGAGAAAACAGAATCCAAAGAGAACAATAGAAAAACATGTCATAGTAGCAAAATATAAAATATCAATCTAGACTAGATACATTTTTTTTTTAATTACAATGCAATAGAACAGAAAATAGATGGTAAAAATAAAATAGAACTGAATCCTGTCAGTGGCAAAACTGGAAATATCAGTCAAGACTAGATGGAGAAAATAAAATAGAAAATAGATGGGGAAAATAGAATACAATAGAATAGAAATACATCATAGTGGAAAAAACTAAAATACCAGTCTAGCCTTGATGGAGAAAACAGAATAAAATGTAATGGAATAGAATAAAAGCATGTCGTAGTAGCAAAATATAAAATATCAATCTAGACTAAATTTTTTTTTTTATTTCAATGCAATAGAATCGAAAAATATATTGAGAAATATAATAGAACAGAATGCAGAATAGAACATAGATGGAGAAAACAGAATAGAACAGAATGGGCACGTCATAGCTGCAAAACAGAAATTACCAGTCTATACTAGCTGAAGAAAATATCATACATAGAAAATAGACCGAATATAACAGAAAAGAATAGAATAGAAAATAGATGAAGAAAATAGAATAAGAATCGAAAAAAAAAAGAATACAATCAGCTAAAAAATAAAATATCAGTCTAGGAAAGATGGAGAAAATACAATAGACAATAGATGGAGAAAACATAATAAAATAGAAAATACAGAGAATAGAATATAATAGAAAATAGATGAAAAAAATAAAACAGATTAGAAGCACACCACTGTAGCAGAGTAAAACATATCAATCTAGACTAGATGGAGAAAATAGAATAGAAAATAGATGGAGAAAATAGAATAGAAAATAGAATAGAAAATAGATGGAGAAAATAGAATAGAAAATAGATGGAGAAAATAGAATAGAATAGAAGCATAACATTGAAGCAAAACAGAAAACTCCAGTCTAGAATAGATGGAGAAAATATAATATAATATAATATAATATAATATAATATAATACAATATAATACAATATAATATAATACAATTGAAAAGAAGCATGTCATAGTAGCAAAACAGAAATTACCAGTCTACAATAGATGGAGAAAACATGATATAATATAATATAATATAATATAATATAATATAATATAATATAATATAATATAATATAATATAATATAATATAATTAATATAATATAATATAATATAATATAATATAATATAATATAATATAGAATAGAAGCATGTCATAGTAGCAAAACAGAAAATACCAGTCTAGAATAGATGGAGAAAACATAATATGATATAATATAATATAATATGATATAATATAATATGATATGATATGATATGATATGATATAATATAATATAATATAATATAATATAATATAATATAATAGAATAGAAAACTAATGGAGAAAATAGAATAGAAAAGCAGCATGTCATAAAATAGATGGAGAAAATAGAACAGAATAGAATAAGAATAGAACACAAGTAGCAAAGAAGAAAATACCAGATCAGCCTAGATGGAGAAAATAGAATAAACAATAGATAAAATAAAATAGAAAAAAGTAAATAAAATAAAATAGAAAATAGATAGAGAATACAATATACTAGAACATAGATGGAGAAAATAGAATATAGCATAGTAAAATAGAAATGAAAACAGAAAATACCAATCTATACTTGTTACAGAAAATAGAATTGAAGCATGCCATAGCAGCAAAACAGAAAATACCAATCTAGACTAGATGGAGAAAATACAATAGAAAATAGATGGAGAGAATAGAATAAAATAGAAGTCATAGAAGCAAAACAGAAAATACCAATCTAGACTAGATGGAGAAAATACAATAAAAAATAGATGGAGAGAATAGAATAGAATAGAATAGAATAGAATAGAATAGAATAGAATAGAATAGAACCAAAACAAAAAAATACCAGTCTAGATCAGATGGAGAAATATATAGTCTAGAATAGAAAATAGATAGAGAAAATAGAATAGAATCGAAGCATGACATAGCAGCAAAACAGAAAATACTAGTCTAAATCAGATGGAGAAAATACAATAGAAAATAAATGGAGAGAAGAGAAGAGAAGAGAAGAGAAGAGAAGAGAAGAGAAGAGAAGCAAAACAAAATATACCAGTCTAGATCAGATGGAGAAATATACAGTCTAGAATAGAAAATAGATGGAGAAAATAGAATAGAAAATAGATGGAGAGAATAGAATAGAATAGAATAGAATAGAATAGAATAGAATAGAATAGAATAGAATAGAAGTCATAGAAGCAAAACAGAAAATACCAGTCTGGACTAGATGGAGAAAATACAATAAAAATAGATGGAGAGAATAGAATAGAAGCAAAACAAAATATACCAGTCTAAATCAGATGGAGAAATATATAGTCTAGAATAGAAAATAGATGGAGAAAATAGAATAGAATCGAAGCATGACATAGCAGCAAAATAGAAAATACCAATCTAGACTAGATGGAGAAAATACAATAGAAAATAGATGGAGAGAATAGAATAGAATAGAATAGAATAGAATAGAATAGAATAGAATAGAATAGAATAGAATAGAATAGAATAGAATAGAAGCAAAACAGAAAATACCAGTCTAGACTAGATGGAGAGAATACGAGTACAGTAGAAGAGAACAGAGCAGAAAAACACAGACGAGATTAAAGCAGAGCACATTCTCCTGCTCCAGAGGAATACAGATCTCTCTATCTGCATGCAAACCACACACACACACACACAGACCGATCCACAGGTTTCATAACAGCAAACACACACGCTGCTGAAGAAACACGATCGTCATTAGTCTATATGTGTGTGTTTTAAAATCACACACAGCCCTCAAGTCCTGAACATGGATGCACGGCACACACACATACACATAAGAATAAATGATACCGGCTCTCCGCTGGCTCCGCACAGGAACAGAAGCTTCTCCATGGAGCCGGTCCTCATTCAGCAGATATCACACCCCGCTATTCCCCAAACCAGCATCGCTATAGCAACCCGTCACCATGGAGCCTTTTCTCCAAGGATACGGAGAGCGAGATGCGGATGACGTCACATGCAGCACTTCTGAGCCAGAGATGCTGATGCTCTCGTGCTCATGAACACACACATGCAAACACACACGTCACACACACACTCTGCATTCCTGCTCATGACACAAGCCTCTCTCTCTCTCTCTCTCTCTCTCTCTCTCTACAATTGGATCCTCTTGCACTGCATGTTTGTTCATGTCACAGTGTTTAGATGTCTGTAGTATTATTGAACTGCTTGTTTTATATATTAGGATTCTACTGGTGGCTCTCAATAGGTAAACATAACTGATAATACACTCACTCACTTTATTAGGTACACCTTACTAGTTCCGGGTTGATCCCCCCTTTTTCCTTCAGAACTGATTTAATCCTTCATGGCACGGATTTAACAAGGGACTGGAAATATTCCTCAGAGATTTTGCTCCATATTGACATGATAGCGTCACACAGTTGCTGCAGATTTGTCGGCTGTGAATGTGAATCTCCCGTTCCACCACATCCCAAAGGTGCTCTATTGGATTGAGTTCTGGAGACTGTGGAGGCCATTTGAGTTCAGTGAACTCATTGTCATGTTCAAGAAACCAGTCTGAGATGATTCACGCTTTATGACATGGTGTGTTATCCTGCTGGAAGTAGCCATCAGAAGATGGAGACACTGTGGTCATAAAGGGATGGACATGGTCAGCAACAATACTCAGGTAGGCTGTGGTGTTGATACGATGCTCAATTGGTACTAATGGACCCAAAGTGTGCCAAGAAAATATCCCCCACACTATTACACCACCACCACCAGCCTGAACCGCTGATCCAAGGCAGGATGGATCCATGCTTTCATGTTGTTGATGCCAAATTCTGACCCGACCATCTGAATGCGGCAGCAGAAATGGAGACTCATCAGACCAGGCAACGTTTCTCCAATCTTCTATTGTCCAGTTTTGGTGAGCCTGTGTGAATTGTAGCCTCAGTTTCCTGTTCTTAGCTGACAGGAGTGACACCCAGTGTGGTCTTCTGCTGCTGTAGTCCATCCGCCTCAAGGTTGGACGTGTTGTGTGTTCAGAGATGCTCTTCTGCAGACCTCGGCTGTAACAAGTGCTTATTTGAGTTACTGTTGCCTTTCTATCAGCTGGAACCAGTCTGGCCATTCTCCTCTGACCTCTGACATCAACAAGGCATTTGCGCCCACAGAACTGCCGCTCACTGGATATTTCCTCTTTTTTAGACAGGTGTGCCTAATAAAGTGGCCGGTGATTGTAAAGTGTGCACTGCTGTAATTAAAATACATTTTTACGAAATAACACATAATACTGTACATTTCTGAATGGATGCTATGCATACAGTATATAAAAATCTATAATTACAGATTTTATTTGATAATTAGATAAAATATTTTGTTCATTGTTTGATAATTTTGTATATTATTTTATATATTTTACTATATGAATATATAATTGTATAAGTTTTTATTTATCAGTTATGTACATTCTTTAAATTGTTTTCTATGAACAGTATAATGTACATTTTAATATTACAGTTTTGTCCAGACGCTAGGACACATTTCTCAACACTTGGGTCACTTTTGCAGAACTCTTCACACAATTCTCCTAACACACTTTCAGCTTGGCAAAGCAGTTCATTTCACATTCACAATGCACTACAACTACCAAAACACTTGATTCAGCTCTCAGATAAACTCTTTCTTCCAGAACACTAGCGAAGGTTGACAGCCCATAAACACACTTTATCACACACAAAACAATGAGCTAAACACACTAACAACATGCAGCATTACACAGTGTTTTCTTGTGTAAGACAAGGACACATCTCTGTTTATAATTGCAATATATATCGTTTATAACTGCAGTATATGTGGGCGAGGCAGTGGCGCAGTAGGTAGTGCCTCACAGCAAGAAGGTCGCTGGTTCGATCCTCGGCTGAGTCAGTTGGTGTTTCTGTGTGGAGTTTGCACGTTCTCCCTGCCTTCGCGTGGGTTTCCTCCGGGTGCTCCGGTTTCCACAACAGTCCAAAGACATGCGGTACAGGTGAATTGGGAAGACTAAATTGTCCCTAGTCTATGAGTGTGAGTGTATGGATGTTTCCCGGAGATAGGGTTGCGGCTGGAAGGGCATCCGCTGCGTAAAACATATGCTGGATAAGTTGGCGGTTCATTCTGCTGTGGCGACCCCAGGATTAATAAAGTGACTAAGCCGAAAAGAAAATGAATGAATGAATGCAGTATATGTTACTGGAATGAATCAGACATGATGCAGAATTCCTCAATATTTTATGTCCTTTATTTATTTTTTTGCAGTAATTCCAAAATACAGGAATTTGTCTACACACCATCCACTGATCCAGATACAACAGTAAAGCCAATCTGCCTGGTTAAACTGCGTTTTTAGATGTGAAATATGTTTCAATAAAACATTGCTGTTGAATTTTGCTGTCTTATTGAGTTCTGCATGATGTTACTGTTTTGAGCATCAGTTTACAGCAGGGGTCACCAAACTTGTTCCTGGAGGGCCGGTGTCCTGCAGATTTTAGCTCCAACTCTAATCAAACACACCTGAACAAGCTAATCAAGGTCTTACTAGGTGTACTTGAAACACCCAGGCAGGTGTTTTAAGGCAAGTTGGAGCTAAAGCCTGGAGGGACACCGGCCCTCCAGGACCGAGATTGGTGACCCCTGGTTTACAGTCTTTCTTCATTGCTTTGATGCAGCCGTCAACTGAACCTCCACATTTTCAAAACAGCAACACACAGGCCCTAAACAGCAGCACTCATGATCAAAATGGCATATTTTGCTTGCAAAAGGCTCTAACTGTGCCAAAACATTTAAAACATGCAACAAAAGCTAAATTTGCCTTCAAACAACACAAATAGCAAACAAGTATATGAGCTTTTTCAAATCAAGCATTACTCAACAGACAACAAAATACAGAACTCAGTGTGAATCAGCGCACCATTGCTTGACATTGTAGCCTATTGCCTGTGCCGTTTGTTGTCTTACTATGCAAACAAATTTTCCTTTTTGCAAAGAATTGGATCCAGAATAAGAAATGCTTTGATTGAAATTTGATTGATTCCATGACATTTTTTCAAACTGCAGCTGAAAACTAAACAAAAAGAACCCAATTAAACACTGTAAATATTGCAGCAAACACATGTAAGCCAAAATAGAGGAATATCTATAAGCAGATAAGGACACTACACTGATCCAATTTACTATGACCTTTTATGTGAAGCCAACACAATCTCACGGCAATTCGTAACTTTTTGATTTAGTGGCTAATTCGTATGAATTCGTACGATCTAATTCGTACAATTTAGTACGATTTGCTTATCCGCCAATGACGGTTGGGTTTAGGGGCGGGGTTAGGTGCCACGCCTCCTTTTTAAAATCGTACAATTTCGTACGACTGAACTCGTACGAATTCGTACGAATTAGCCACTAAACTGTCAAAACGTAAAATACTTACGTTTTCTCGTGAGATCAGGCTGGTGAAGCTGCTTTGACACAATCTACATTGTAGAAGCGCTATAGAAATAAAGGTGAATTGAATTGAATTAAGACAGCCACTATTGACCTCCATCCATACTGGCAAAGATCAATTTAGACCTACCACCCTTTTTTATAAGGTTTGCAGACTGATTGCTGATTGAAGATTTGTGTGAAGACGTGTCAAACCGGTGCTGTAGAGATTTCATGCTAATCTTGGTAGTGTCTAATGGTTAGGAATAGATGATTTCTGTTTGGTTACCATAGCTGAAACAAACGGGGTTTGGACTGCTTGAATGACATCTGTTTTGAAAAATGTTGGGGGGAAATGAGTCAATCCAACGAGAAAGGGTTTACACATTTGCAAGACATGTCATCTGCTCTGCTGGGATAGTGATGAGGAAAATGGAGTGGATCCTAGTTTTTAACCAGGTCAAAGCAAACAAGAAAAACTGTAACAGTTCTGAAAGCAGTAAATAAACACGTGCAAAATGTCCTGTACGTGTACACAGATTTTAGGCAGTTGTTGTGTCTGAGTGAGTAAAGAACTGATGAAATTTGAGAGATGTAGTCATTGAATGTATTTTGTGCCAAAACACTGAGAATTGATCCTCTGTTTACCCCACATAGACTTCTGTTGTGCTCACTGTGTCAAGAGTTTTGCATGAGTGACCTAAATATTGAGAAATGTGTCCTAGCGGCTGTAAAAATTGTAATATTAAAATAAATAATTTACATATAATTAATTGTTTAAAAAAATAAGGATAGTTAATCTAGACCCTAACCCCTTGACAGCCCTTTTTGGTATTTCAGAGAGAGTTGACTTGACTGTTGCATCTCGCCAAGTTATTGCTTTTTCTACTCTTTTAGCTAGACGAGCCATTCTTATCAAATGGAATGTTTACTCGCAGGATCTCTCAAATCTTTTTACAAGACCTGGAACCCTGTTTTAGACTATATCAAAGGCTTACCCTGTTCAGTTGATATCAGATCTAATACACAGTAAATAATTGGAAAGAGAAAGTATTGACTCCTTAATGTGAACTTTTTTTCCGATTTTATTTATTTTATTTATTCAATTAATTTTTTTTATTTATTTATTTTATTTTTTGCTCTTATCGTATACTTGCTCATTTATTATTAATATTTTTTTAAAAGAATTTCCTTTATTTTTAATTTATTATCATTATGTTTTTTTTTCCTTTAGAGGATATGTTTGTTTATAATTCATAAATTAAATTTATTTTATTTTGAGGGGATAGTGGGGAAAATAAGAAAAATAAGACAAACTGTAATTTTTCCTATGTTGTATTGTATACAGTGATGTATTGTCTTGTTAAACACCAATAAAAAAATAATAAATAAATAAAAAATAAGGATAGTTGTTTATTTTCTCATTTATTAGCACCTTATTTTACTCAATCTTAAATTATAAATGTCTGATATTCCAATAATTACAGATGTAAATATAAACTTTTGGATATACTGCAATATGCAATACTGCCAGATAATTAATTTGCATATCATATTTGCATTTTTTTTTGCATACAATTTGCATACATGAGTTTATTATAAGCACTTTATTTTAGGAACTATTTAATCATAGTTGTTCGTGTTTTATTATAGATATTTTTAGATTTTCTAATAATTACTGATGTAAATATTATTCATTCATTTATTCATTTTCTTTTCGGCTTAGCCCCTTTATTCATCAGGAGTCACCACAGTGGAATGAACCCCCAACTTATCCAGCAAATGTTTTACACAGCAGATGCCCTTCCAGCCACAACCCAGTACTGGGAAACACCCATACACACTCATTCACACACACGCATACACACAAATATAAATATATAAATAGAAGTCTCAAAAAAACTCAGACAGAATGATCAACAAATATGAAATTTGATATGCTCTATGTTTTAAAGTTTACAGAACTAATATTTGTGGTAAAGTAAAACCTTTTAACCAAATCAGTCTAACAACTCTCGGTCAAACAATCCTCACAATTGAACAAAACCTCAATTGTAGGACTGAAGAAGGGAAAGAACGAACGAGCGGATTCAGGGCCTGTTAAATTACATCAAGTTAAAGGCGAAACGCATTAGCACAGATTCCATTCGGAAAGCCGCATTAAGAATTAATTGCTAATTACTCAGAGTGACTGGAGAATGATTAGAGAACTAACTAGTGAACATTTAATGGAACCCAGAGTGTAGCGCTAGCGTGCTAATGACGGGCATGCTCAGGGTTAACAAGATTATTATCAACGGCAGAAAACCATTTTCTGAACCACATCTACCTGTTCAGCTCAAATCTGCAGTATATCTGATACCTGAAAATACATGTTCACACTACATAGAATAGAATAGAATAGAATAGAATAGAATAGAATAGAATAGAAGAAAAGCAGAAAATATCTGTCTGGCCTAGACGGATAGAACATAATTCAATACACTTTGGTAAAACAAAGCAGAAAGAGAATTGAACAGAAAGTAATAGAATATAATAGAACAGAACACTTCAGTGTAGCAAAAGTGGAAAAGACATGTTTGGACTAGGCAAACATAATAGAATAGAATAGAATAGAATAGAATAGAATAGAATAGAATAGAATAGAATAGAATAGAATAGAATTCAGTGCAACAAAGCAGAAGCTACATGTCTAGATGGACAGAATACAACTAAACTGAATAAAATTTAATAGAGTATAATAGAACAGAATACTTTGGTAAAGTGAAAATGGCAAATTACTGTCTGAACTGGATGAAAAATAGAATAGAATAAAATAGAATAGAAAAGAATAGAACAGAATAGAATAGAAGCAGAAAATATCTGTCTGGCCTAGATGGATAGAAAATAATTCAATACACTTTGGTAAAACAAAGCAGAAAATACCCCTTTATACTAGATGGACAAAATAGAATTGAACAGAAAGTAATAGAATATAATAGAACAGAACACTTCAGTGTAGCGAAAGTGGAAAAGACCTGTCTGGACTAGGCAAACAGAATAGAATAGAATAGAATAGAATAGAATAGAATAGAATAGAATAGAATAGAATTCAGTGCAACAAAGCACAAGCTACATGTCTAGATGGACAGAATACAACTGAACTGAATAAAATGTAATAGAGTATAATAGAACAGAATACTTTGTTAAAGTGAAAGTGGCAAATTACTGTCTGGACTAGATTGAAAATAGAATAGAATAAAATAGAATAGAATAAAATAGAAGCAGAAAATATCTGTCTGGCCTAGATGGATAGAAAATAATTTATACTAGATGGACAAAATAGAATTGAACAAAGTAATAGAATATAATAGAACAGAACAGAACACTTCAGTGTAGCAAAGGTGGAAAATACCTGTTTGGACTAGGCAAACATAATGGAATAGAATAGAATAGAATTCAGTGCAACACAGCACAAGCTACATGTCTAGATGGACAGAATACAACTGAACAGAATAAAATGTAATAGAGTATAATAGAACAGAATACTTTGGTAAAGTGAAAATGGCAAATTACTGTCTGGACTAGATGGAAAATAGAATAGAACAGAACAGAATTCAGGGTAACAAATCTAAAAATATCTGTCTGGAATAGATGCGGATATATTATCTGTATTGTTGCACTGAATTCTATTCTATTCTGTCCATCTAGACCAGACAGATATTTTCCACCTTCACAGCATTGAAGTCTTCTGTTCTATTATATTCTATTACATTGTTCAATTCTACAGTATTCTGTCCATCTAGTCCGACATATGTTTTCTGTTTTGCTGCACTGAAGTGTATTAGTGTTCTATTCTATCCATCTAGTCCAGACAGAATAGATTGAAATAGAATAAAATAGATTGAAATAGAACAGATTAGAATAGAGAGGAATTGAATAGAATAGATTAGAATAGAATAGATTGATAGATTGGAATAGAATGCAAATTAAATAGAATAGAAGAGAATGGAATAGAATAGAATGGATTGGAAAAGAATAGAAGAGAATGGAATTTAATAGAATAGATTAGAATAGATTGGAATAGAATATAGATTAAAATAAAATAGAATAGAAGAGAATAGGATTAAATAGAATAGATTGGAATAGAATAGAACATAGATTGCAATAGAACAGAATAGAACAGATTGGAATAGAATAAAATAGATTGAAATAGAACAGATTAGAATAGAATGGAATTGAATAGAATAGATTGGTATAGAATAGAATGGAAATTAAATAGAATAGAATAGAATAGATTGGAATAGAATAAACTAGCTTAAAATAGAATAGATTAGAATAGAATAAAATAGATTGAAATAGAACAGATTAGAATAGAATGGAATTGAATAGATTGGTATAGAATAGAATGGAATGTAAATAGAATAGAATAGATTGGAATAGAATATAATAGCTTAAAATAGAATAGATTAGAATAGATTGGAATAGAATAAAATAGCTTAAAATAGAACAGATTAGAATAGACTGGAATTGAATAGAATAGATTGGAATAGAATAGATTAATACATTGGAATAGAATAGAATACATTAGAATGGATTGGAATAGACTAAAAGAGAATAGAATAGATTAGAATTGATTGGAATAGAATAGAATATAATTTGAAAGAATATAATAAAATAGAATATAGATTGCAATAGAATAGAATAGAATAAAATAGAATAGAATAGATTGGAATAGAACAGACTAGAATAGAATGGAATTAAACAGAATAATAGAATATATTGATAGATTGGAATAGAATAGAAGAGAATGGAATTGAATAGAATAGATTCGAATTGATTGAAATAGAATAGAATATAGATTGAAATACAATACAATACAATGCATCAAAGCATGATATATCTGTCTGGACCAGATGGATAGAATAGAATAGAATTGAATACATGTTGGTAAAACATGCAGAAAATACCACTTTAGATGGACAGAACAGAATATGATGGAATGGAATAGAATGGAACAGATGAGGCAAAGCAGAAAATACATGTCTATACTAGATGAACAGAACAGAATGTAATAGAATATAATGTAATAGAATAGAACACGCTTCAGTGCAGCAAAGCAGAAAATACCCTCTAGAGAACAGACATTGAAGCTGAAAGCATCAGTCAAAGATGGGTATAATGGGAGTTATGGCTGGGCGATATGAAAAAAAATGCAAGCTCGATTAATTCTTTTCCACATTGAACGATAATGATCTGCATTTCCATATCAGTTATTAATGCTTCCAGATTTAAGAGTATCCCAACAATGACTGATGCCACAAAAATGAGAGGGTCCATTAAACAGCATAACCCATTTTTGGCGGCCAAAAATTCGCTGCATCTCTGACACCAACACACTTTCAAGATTCCCATTGCTGTACATTTCTGCTGTGTGATTGGCTCTTAGATCAACATGGAGTCTAAAAATCCAGAGCTTATTGTTATCATAAATTTTAACAATTCAATATAATATTGTTTATCCTGGCCCTGGTGGGAGTCGTTAAGTGAATATTTTCAAGACACGATGTGCCTAAATACACACACAAACATTATCCTTAGAGATTATTATGAGGTTTATCTTGGTGACACAACATGATGTTCCTGCAATTCTACAATCACCCACTGACCTAAGAGAATTGACTGAACTCATGTAAAACCCTGCACTGTCTTCACCTGCTAGAAATACTGATCATGTCGCACAGAAATGAAAAGACCATGTTGGAATTATGAGGACATGTTCATTCTGGAGGTGAACTGATCCTTCAAACGTCTGCAGTTTGAGAGTGGAAAGTGGACCACAGATCTCCATTCAGCAGCTATTCCTGTCTTCATCATGTGTTTATCGGTCAACAGCCTACATACTGTACACAGCACATACACACGTGCAGACACGCCCACACCAACAACCATAAATGTATGTACACAGACACGCACTCACACACACACACACACACACACACACACACACACACACACACACACACGACCATAAATGTACACACACACACACACACACACAGGTTTTGACAGACAAACACACAAAACTATAAATGTATACACACTACACACACACACACACACACACACACACACACACAAAAATTCTGACAGACACACACACACTCACACTCACGACCATAAATGTATACAAACACACACAAACACACACACACACACACACACACACACACAACCATAAATGTACAAACACAGACACACACACACAACCATAAATGTGCAAACGCACACACACAACCATAAATGTACAAACGCACACACAGACACACACACACACACACACACACACACACACACGACCATAAATGTACACACACACACACACACACACACGACCATAAATGTACACACACACACACACACACAGATTCTGATAGACAGACAAACACAAACGCACGCACAACCACATATATGTATATGCACAGCAGGCAGACACACACTCTAAAAGACAGATAAACACACGCACGTGCACACACACAAACCATAAATGAACACACACACACCCACTTACACACAGATTCTGACAGACAGACAGACAGACAGACAGACAGACAGACACACACACACACACACAAATGTACAAACGCACACACAGACACACACTCACACAAAACCATAAATGTACACACACACACACACACACACAAATTCTGACAGACAAACACACACACACACACACTCACAATCACGACCATAAATGTATACAAACACACACACACACACACACACACACACATAAATGTACAAACGCACACACAGACACACACACACACACAACCATAAATGTACAAACACACACACACACACACACACACACACACACACACAACCATAAATGTACAAACACACACACACACACACACACACACACACACACACACACAGACAACCACGACCATAAATGTACACACACACACACACACACACACACACACACACACAAAACTGGAAATGTACACACACACACAGATTCAGAAAGACAGACCCACATGTGAACATGAATACACACACACACGCCTATACATGTACGCACACAGATGGTAACACACACACACACACACACACACTTCTTTCACATTTGTACAGACTAAACTCTCAGCTTGTGTCTGGAGCATCGCTAAGATGAAGAGCTGGAGATGGCGGCACCTGCAGGAGCGTCTCTGAGGGCCCGAATGTGCCGTGGGTCAGGCTGGTGTGGGTGTTGCCCAGCAGGGTCAGATCAGAGCGGGAACTGCTGGGGCTCCAGTCCACACGGAGGTGCCGTTCCCCCGCAACTGAGGACAACAGGACCACCGCTGCGACATTATATTCATCACAATACACTGAACACACACTGCAGAAGCATCCGGAAACAGCAGATTTCTGGATTTTGTGATTCCTGTTTATTTCTGCTTTTAAATTGCATTATGAGAGGCAGATCTTTCTCCAAACAACTTTTAAAACAGGAAAGTGACATTTTTAATAGTTTAAAGTGATATATTCTATGGGTTGGTGTTGTACACACACCGGCCACTTTATTAGGTACACCTGTCCAACTGCTCGGTAATGCAAATTTCTGATCTAATCAACTCACTGCATTTAGGCATGTAGACATGGTCAAGACGATCTGCTGCAGATCAAACCGAGCATCAGAATGGGGAAGAAAGGGGATTTAAGTGACTTTGAACGTGGCATGGTTGTTGGTGCCAGACAAGCTGGTCTGAGTGTTTCTGAAACTGCTGATCTACTGGGATTTTCACACACAACCATCTCTAGGGTTTACACTGAATCAGTGCCGTGCACAGACTCTTAATTGGGCAGGTGCTCATTCATGCTACGTGGGGGGGGGGTGATAGTTGCACAGAAATCACACTAAGTGGGGGGGGGGGTGCAGTCGCGGGAATCACGCTAAGTGGAGGGGCGGTGAACGGATGGGTTGGAGGAAGAGGGAGGGGGTACAGTCTGAGATGGGCACTTCAGCCAATGAGGGCAGAGCTCTAGCCATTGGGCCACACCCCTGTGCACGGCCCTGCAGAGATTGGTCTGAAAAAAGGGGAAATATCCAGTGAGCGTCAGTTCTGTGGGCGCAAATGCCTTGTTGATGCCAGAGGTCAGAGGAGAATGGCCAGACTGGTTCCAGCTGATAGAAAGGCAACAGTAACTCAAATAAGCACTCGTTACAACCGAGGTCTGCAGAAGAGCATCTCTGAACACACAACACGTCCAACCTTGAGGTGGATGGGCTACAGCAGCAGAAGACCACACCGGGTGCCACTCCTGTCAGCTAAGAACAGGAAACTGAGGCTACAATTCACACGGGCTCACCAAAACTGGACAATAGAAGATTGGAGAAACGTTGCCTGGTCTGATGAGTCTCCATTTCTGCTGCCACATTCAGATGGTCGGCTCAGAATTTGCTCAACAACATGAAAGCATGGATCCATCCTGCCTTGTATCAGCGGTTCAGGCTGGTGGTGGTGGTGTAATGGTGTGGGGGATATTTTCTTGACACACTTTGGGTCCATTAGTACCAATTGAGCATTGTGTCAACACCACAGCCTACCTGAGTATTGCTGCTGACCATGTCCATCCCTTTATGACCACAGTGTCTCCATCTTCTGATGGCTACTTCCAGCAGGATAACACACCATGTCAAAGCGTGAATCATCTCAGACTGGTTTCTTGAACATGACAATGAGTTCACTGTACTCAAATGGCCTCCACAGTCACCAGAACTCAATCCAATAGAGCACCTTTGGGATGTGGTGGAACGGGAGATTGGCATCATGGATGTGCAGCCGACAAATCTGCAGCAACTGTGTGATGCTATCATGTCAATATGGAGCAAAATCTCAGAGGAATATTTCCAATACTTTGTTGAATCAATGCCACGAAGGATTAAAGCAGTTCTGAAGGGAAAAGGGGGGTCCATCCTGGTACTTTTAAGGTGTACCTAATAAAGTGGCCGGTGAGTGTATATTAAGCTAGAAAAACTTATTAAAACTTATTTCTCTCTATATTACTTCTTATACATTGTTATTTCAAACTACCTAATGTCAATGAAAGTCACTTTGTTAAACCGACAGAACAGAGATCAACATCCCATAATGCAATTCACAACCACAAATAAACGCAAAAAAAACTTGTCAATGACAAAATATGGAAACTGTAAATTAAGAGATATTTTTAACAGTGTGTCTAAAACACTACCTGAAGGACATTTTACTATATGTCAAAGTATAATGTGATGCATTAACAGAAAACAGGTAACACTTTAATTTAAGGTGTTGTAGTTACACTTATTCCATGCACTTTTTGTAGTAATTATAATGAATTATGCATATTTACATGCAACTTAACTTAAAACCTGCTGTAACCCATGTTCCTTAACCACAACCTTATACACTGCCTAACAAAAGTCTTGTTGTCTATCCAAGTTTTAGGATCAAATAATAACTTGACTTCTAGTTGATCATTTGGTATCAGAAGTGTCTAATATGAAAGGCAAAGGCCTCTAGATGACGCTTATTTGACCACAATAAAATATGATCATGTCTTGATTATGAATGATTTCATTAGGACAGTAAGGTCTGACTTTACTTAGACTAAAGTCTCATCACTGAACCTTCAATAATGTCCAGTATAGAATATGTGGTCATGCTGCAGTGGAAACAGAATGAATACTGTCAGAATTATTAGCCCCCCTGTTTATTTTTTTTCTTCCCAATTTCTGTTTAACGGACATAAGTTTCTCAACACATTTCTAATCATAATAGTTTTAATAACTCATCTCTAATAACTGATTTATTTTCTCTTTGTCATGATGACAGTAAATAATATTAGACTAGATATTCTTCAAGACACTTCTATACAGCTTAAAGTGACATTTAAAGGCTTAACTAGGTTAATTAGGTTAACTAGGCAGGTTAGGGTAATTAGGCAAGTTATTGTATAACGATGGTTTGTTCTGTAGACTATCGAAAAATATATCGCTTAACCTCCTAGGGCTTAGTGGCCACATATGTGGACAGCACATTTTAGCACGTAAGTGGATGTTTAAAATACTTTGAATGTTTTATATTTTGTGTTACAGACATACGGTGTCATGCTGCAATACATCCTTTTGCAGCATATGAAATGTCTCGACCCAAACCCTATTTTTAACTGTCCAAAATGGGGAAACAATAGTTTTTACTCTCTGATAGCCAAAAAAAACAAACATTTTGTTGAATGTGCATTAAAAAAAATTCAGGAAAAAGTGTGTTTAATGTAAATTCAGAGCACGAGTCCACATATACGGACATCATTTTCTCTAAAAGTACATCATATCAAAAGATGATACTTAGATTTTTATTCTAATTAGGTTCCATTGAGCCCAAATAGCAAAGAATTAAAAAATTAAAAAATGCATGTAAAAAACACCTTGGGCCTTAAGAGGTTAAGGGGGCTAATAATTTTGACCTTAAAATGGTTTATAAAAAATTAAAAACTGCTTTTATTCTAGCAGAAATAAAGCAAATAAGACTTTCTCCAGAAAAATAAAAATATTATCTGACATACTGTGAACATTTTCTTGCTCTGTTAAACATCATTTGCGAAATATTTAAAAAAAGAAAAAAACAAAACAAAAAAAACAAACAAAGGGGGGCTAATAATTCTGACTTTAACTGTATATAAAAGTCACTGGAGGGTGAATAAATTTTGATGTCAACTGTATGAGAACCATTAAAAACTTAATAATATGAATGGTTTTGTGCTTCCGGAAGAGACTGTTGCTCTGTAAAAATGTATGGGGTCCATCTGTGCCAAAAAACACACGAAACCACCGGCGGTCAGGCCATCTGGAGGACCCAGAGCCACTCCGGACACACAAAAACATTTAATACATTACAGGAGATCACCTATGCAATAATAATTACAGGAGATCACCAATGCGAATAACTACAGGAGATCACCTATGCAATAATTATTACAGGAGATCACCAATGCAATAATAATTACAGGAGATCACCTATGCAATAATTATTACAGGAGATCACCAATGCAATAATTATTACAGGAGATCACCTATGCAATAATTATTACAGGAGATCACCTATGCAATAATAATTACAGGAGATCACCAATGCAAAATTATTACAGGAGATCACCTATGCAATAATTATTACAGGAGATCACCAATGCAATAATAATTACAGGAGATCACCTATGCAATAATAATTACAGGAGATCACCTATGCAATAATTATTACAGGATATCACCAATGCAATAATAATTACAGGAGATCACCAATGCAATAATAATTACAGGAGATCACCTATGCAATAATAATTACAGGAGATCACCTATGCAATAATTATTACAGGAGATCACCTATGCAATAATAATTACAGGAGATCACCTATGCAATAATAATTACAGGAGATCACCTATGCAATAATTATTACAGGAGATCACCAATGCAATAATTATTACAGGAGATCACCAATGCAATAATAATTACAGGAGATCACCTATGCAATAATTATTACAGGAGATCACCTATGCAATAATAATTACAGGAGATCACCTATGCAATAATTATTACAGGAGATCACCTATGCAATAATAATTACAGGAGATCACCTATGCAATAATTATTACAGGAGATCACCAATGCAATAATAATTACAGGAGATCACCTATGCAATAATTATTACAGGAGATCACCAATGCAATAATAATTACAGGAGATCACCAATGCAATAATAATTACAGGAGATCACCAATGCAATAATAATTACAGGAGATCACCTATGCAATAATTATTACAGGAGATCACCAATGCAATAATAATTACAGGAAATCACCAATGCAATAATAATTACAGGAGATCACCTATGCAATAATTATTACAGGAGATCACCAATGCAATAATAATTACAGGAGATCACCTATGCAATAATAATTACAGGAGATCACCTATGCAATAATTATTACAGGAGATCACCTATGCAATAATTATTACAGGAGATCACCAATGCAATAATAATTACAGGAGATCACCAATGCAATAATAATTACAGGAGATCACCTATGCAATAATTATTACAGGAGATCACCTATGCAATAATTATTACAGGAGATCACCAATGCAATAATAATT